>NC_062188.1:9331353-9398853 GCF_912470025.1 Vespa velutina
AGAGAGAGAGAGAGAGAGAGAGAGAAAGTAAAGAACTGTGTTTTTCTTTCTTTCTTTCTCTCTCTTTCTCTTTTTCTCCCCTTCGATCAATCGATCTATCTATAAACGCAGAAGAATTCGTCCGATCACGATGTCCATTTCAATGGGGCTCGCAGTCTTTCCTATAGAACAATTCTTCTCTCTGTCCTCTGTTTTTCAATTCCTTCAAGAGAGGAATACACGAGCCGAAGTTTTGTTTCGAAAACATTGCAAAATAAAATGCTTCGGCTACGTCTACTGAAAACGTGGAAGACGATAACTCGTATAATACAAAGATTATGTGCTACTATTTTATTAGATATTTATCTAAAAATGATATCTCAAAATTGATTTCAAATTACACATATCATTAAACCCGAATGAATGGAGATTTTCCCTTTGCATTTAAAGAATACGAATACGAAAGAGTCCGTTCGACGAGATCTTGATTTATCATAAATCGAAAATACATCGGATAAAACATTGAGAAATCCATTTCGTAGATCTCCTTCTAGATCGTAATGTATCTGTATATGGGTATACACATATCTATATACAAGTACTTCTTCGAAACAGATGCAGTAGAAAGATCGTGGAGGGTATAAAGAAGATAAAGAAAAAAAGAAACAAAAAAGAGGAAAAGATATTGTCGAACGGGAAACGACAATTTCATTTTGAAGCCACAATGCATTCCGCTCGAGTCTGTGTTCCGATCTTTCTCTCTCTCTCTCTCTCTCTCTCTCTCTCTCTCTCTCTCTCTCTCTCTCTCTCTCTCTCTCTCTTTCTCTCTTTTTCTTTCTCTTTCTCTTTCTCTATCCAACTGGATGGGGTGTCTCCATGCGTTTCCTTTCGTTTCTCGTTTTATCCGGTCGTTCAACTCCGCTATCGAAGAAGAAACGAGAAAGATGTGGAGAAAAGACTGGAGAAAGGGGATGGTTGGATAGAACGATTCGCGTGATCGCAACTGAGATCGAAATAACGAGGGAAGCGCTCATGCAAATGCTAAGGACCGACGATTTGTCTCTCACTCTCTTTCTCTCTCTCTCTTTCTCCCTTATGACGATCAAGAGAAATTCTCGGGACGCCCTTCCTCTCCTTACCAGCCGATTTTTGCCGAGGGACGCGATGAGGACAAGCCCCGATTGTTCTTGGCCGATGGTTAATCTCAGCAAGCTGTTGGATTTCCCGAGGATTCGAATTCACGATTAAGCATTATACATATGTTTCCTAAGCGAATAGGATTTCGGGAATGCTATTGTGATCAAATTGTGATTGTATCATTGTAGAATTATATGAACCCTTTAAATCTTTTGGAATATATTAAATCTATTTGATATTGATAATGTTTATCGTTCTTTTAAGCATACAAAATAGTTATAACATTAAAATAAATATAAAAATCACGAATAAATGTCATTCGTACTTATTTTTTAATCTATTGACTGACGTTTGAACGTTTACGAACGAGATACAATTTAAGAGGATCAATTCTTTTAAATCCATCCCTATTCTCTACCTCTCTTTCTCTCCCTCCCTCTCTCTCTCTCTCTCTCTCTTTCTCTCTTTCTTTCTTTCTGTTTAATTTCAAGAATTTGGTTCATATAATCGAGAAAAACAAATAATTGAGATCTACACTGAAACTCGTTGTTCTTCGCGAAAGAGAAAAGTTTAAAAGAGAAGAAAAGGGATGCCCTTTACATTGCCAGGAATGTTCGGATAAATTTGCAATCATCCGATTTCCAACTTACAAGACAGTATTAAATCGTTATTCGATTAGGAAATCGAGTAATTTAAGTTAACTATGTTATATTCGATTCGTTATCACGTTTGCGTCGAATTAAAGTTAATATCGATCGAGAACTGCTGAGTTTAACCGATACGCGGGTGATAATTAATCGTCTCAATTAATTCAACGAAAGCGAAGATAAGAGAAGCGAGATAAGCGTTTGCTTAACATCGAATTGCATTGTTAAGCACTTTTCTTATATATAGGTATATATTTTTCTCACTCTTTCTCTACCTCACTTTTTACTAATCACAGTAATACGGAAAGATTTAAGGCACAGGCAAGGTGATCACTTGGAAGAAAGAAAGAAAGAAAGAGAAATTGAAAGACAAATAGTCTCGGTAAAGGAAAAAAAATGAGATAGTGAAGTAAGATAAAGATAGGAAAAGAGAATGTATAGAAGTGAATACGTATCTATGAGATAAAAAAGGAGAAAAGAATACAGTAGATAAGTTCAATGAGAAAGAACAATCGACAAAGTACGAAAGATTAATCAGTGCGATTAAATAATATAGATACGAATAATAATAAATATGGAATAATAATAAATAAATAAAAAAATTGATATATAGAATTCTTATGCGTTAAATATGAAATTTCTTATCGTCATTTCTTTTTAAATGTTAAAATCATTAATTTTTTCTCTTGATGTGAATAAGTTTTAAGGATATTAGGATTAGAACGCGATAAGCGATAATATGCTATATGAATAAACATAACGTAATTTAATTAAATATTTTAATTTTTATTCATTAATCTCCGTCGATTTATATTCAAAGAATAAAATTATTGGGTTATGATAATCAAAAGTAGGTTATGTTATAATAATCAAAAAATATTCTCGATTGTAAATTGTTTAAATAAGGAGACAAATATTGCATTGATTTCAGTCCTTGTAATATTAGATCATGCAAAGATCATCTATTCTTATGAAATGTACACTCACTGAATTTATTTGTTTCAAATACTAATCCATGTTAGAAGTCACAACCATTTGGTTTGTCCTATCATTTGCATTCTTGTAAATGATTACTTCTCCACTTCTCCTATTTAAATGTTCTAATCGTACAACACAATCAAAATTGGAAATATTCCACTATTCTTATTTCATTATTCAAACATGTCTTTGATAATTACAAGAAGTTAGATCGTTGCGTCATTGCATCATTCATGTTTACATAATAAGCCTGTAGACTTCGACAATTAAATAAGCAAAGCTAAAGTCTTTGTCAGCAATACCTGTTGCTGTGATTGCAATTTACTATATCCATAACCGACCTGATTGAAGGTACTTCCTTGAGATTTACGAATAATGATAGCTATCTTTTCACTGTCATCATATTCATTATGAACTAACGTGTCTAAAAACATCACTTGCCAAATCATCTAAAACGTCCACGTTTTTTGTTCTAATATAGATTTTTTCTATCAATGACTATGATCTCGTAAGGTAATCTACCGGTATTTATATCATCGTTTATAATTGTTGTTTTTGAGGGACGGAATTATTCTGTTCATGATTATAATAGCCAACATGGATATCTTCTGCGATTAATACAATTTTATTGTCCATTGAATTCAGAATGGATGATTGTATTAGTTTAAAGAATCGTAAATGACATTGTTCATCATTCGATCACAAATAAAACAAACTTTACCAAGCATATTGTTCATAAATTGTTTTTGAAATTCTTGATGGGGATAGTTATAGAGAAATAAAATTTTGTCCACGTTACTCTAACAACATTCCTACTTGTTGATATCACTTTGACATCACTGAACTGAATTATATTCATTCGGTTGATCCAAGCTATCAAATGAATCGTTATTTGCAGAGGAAGTTTAAAAATCATTCATGTTAATGAATGTATCTCGAGTTGTCAAAATTATAGCTGAATTGTGTATACCTAATTCACATTTGAGTTAATTAGCAAGTTATGTTATTCATAGTACATCTTTAACATCTTTTTTCTAGCTAGGTACTTCCTTTATTTTTCCAATTCACTTCTTAGATATTCTTTAGGAATGTTGACGCACACATGCGTTCCTCAATTGTTCACAATACTTTCTCCTAAGGGTCATATATCACTATTAGAAATATCTGCTCTTGGGAATTCGTTGGATACTCGCTAAGAAAATGCATATATAAAAAACACATGGCCACTTTTGTTCGGACTTAGGCATTTTTAGTCAAGTATCTAGTTTTCAATAATGTGTCGACCCAGGTAATAAATAAATAGTAAAAATAGATGCCTAGGTGCGACGAGCCAAAGGTTGTCTAGCGCCTAGCCTTGAAATAACCATTAACACCCTCTAGTCTATAGGATCAATAGAATAAAGGGAAGAATAAATGTTTAAACGTTCCATGCACATGGAATGTTTAAACATTTCAATGAATTATTCTGACTCACTCTCGACCAATGGGTATCTATTCCTTTCCTATCCATGCTCACATCATATTTCAACTCAGCCCTTTTTATTCCCTTTCCTAATTTCACTATAATCTTCGCGAATAATTCTAAAGAAGCCAAAAAGTCATATCCAGTTACATCCTTTAGACTCACGACATCTAGACTCTCAAATCTTATAGTTGTACTAGCTACCACTCCTTCAGAAATAGCCAATACAACTAATTACACATCATTACATAAAACACATAAACAATTGTCTCTTATTTCATCAAATATACTATTATAATAGTTTCAATTCGCGCAATATTTATTATCGCGCATCTTAACGGGATCCTTTAAAAGAACGCGTGCTTTACCATTAATTTGCGGGAACGCGGAGAGTGGTATTTTGTTGACGATCTTCAACGGTATCCTAGCTTAATGGTACTGTCGTTATTCATCGTGACCAGTGAGTCTATAGTTCTGATGACAAGGAAGAGACGGAGGACAATTTAGCTATAGTTTTGACAGTTCGAGATGCATTCATTAACAGGAATGATTTTTAAATTTCCTCTGCAAATAAGAATTCATTAGCTAACTTGGATCAAACGAATGAATATGAATTCTTCGTGCAAATCGACCATTATTGCTGGTCTTTTGTTTTGAAATATTAAAACTCACAAAATATCATAATTTTCAAAGAAAACAGTGTAATACATTGTAAAAGCGTTTAGCTTACAGTATTTATATGAACACTACTCATTGCGCAAGTGCAGAACGTGTATGAAGTAGAGAGAGAGAGAGAGAGAGAGAGAGAGGGAGGGAGGGAGGGAGAGAGAGAGAGAGAGAGAGAGAGGGAGGGAGGGAGGGAGGGAGAGAGAGAGAGAGAGAGAGCAACAAAATAAGGTAAAGAGAAAAAGGAAAAAGGGTAGGAAAAGAAAAGACAAAGAGGTTAGTGTCGGTTACGTTTCTAATTAAGATAATACTTTAGCCGGTCTTCTTTAACAGTATAGAGGAGGAGGCATAGGATGTAGGTCCGGGCGCGAAATTCTGTTAAAACCACAGGATCCCCCTTGATAGCGGTCGTGTCCTTACAGCTGCCCGTAAAACGTCTCCACGGAGTTGTCCTGCGGCTCGTTCGCCCTGATGGAAGCAATTAAAATAATGGAGATTCCGTTACTAGCTCCTCCTCTTCATCCTCCTTTTTCTCCTCCTCCTTCTCCTCCTTTACCTATTCCTCCTCCCTATTCTCCTCTTTCTCTTCTTCCACCTTTGTCCTAATGGCGCCGCAAGCAGAAGCGAGACTACTATCGCTTGGACGAAAGTGCCAGACTGCATTTTGCCAGTACGAACCACAGCCCTATCCGATTTCATTAATCGGAATTTCGTTTCTCATATTAGATAACTGAACTACTGGAGGACGAGTCAGGACTGGCTAGATAACTTTTCTGTTTGCTCTGGTTAATTCGTAGGAATGTTTCATTAACCCGATTAGCTTATTACTTTCTGAACGAACGATTATTGAAATAATGCAGAAAACTCGTTCGTATGAAAAGCTTTTTTTAATTAACGTTATCTTCGAATTATGTATATAAACAATTTCAAATAAAAAGTAACGCATGAGATGAGTCAGCTAATCAACGAAGAAAATTAGAATCGATTATAATCAAGCTTGACACTTAACAAAAATAATAGCTTTCTTCTCTCTCTCTCTCTCTTTTTCTTTCAATCGTTAAATATTCTTTCATATTTTCGGATACGATTCGTTGAAATCCCTATTAAGAAAAATATCTCTTATAGAAGAATTTTTCCTTAGAATTTTCCGCTGATTCATCTTTAATCTTCGGATTAATCGCGTGCGTAAAAGAAAGGAGAGTTCTTTTTTCTCTTTTTTCATTCTATTCTTTTTTTCCCTTTTTCTCATTTTTTTTATCTACCTGAAATGTATTCATCAAAAGCGAATAAATCAAAGTTAAGATTAATTTCAACGACTCGACGAGAACTACGATAATTAGAGGTTCTTTGAGGAATCAATTATATACTTGATAGAAACTTTTCTTTATAGAACAAAATCCGATAAGACAATACCGAATACGATTTTGATGCCATATACGTAATATTAAAGTGATGTTAAATCAAGATTTTATCGAATGATCGTATTCAAATCTAATGACGCGTAGTAATTTATCGAATCTTAAAGCTTTTATGGATCATTAAACGGATTAAATGTTTTACGTTCTTGAATATATCGTTTAAAATCTACGTTATTTATTTTTGCAATAACTTTATTTACTTTTGTGTACAATTAGTAATATTAAAACGTCTCTTTCATTTTCGTTCTTTTAAAGATAGAGAAATTAATCCAAATTTAACGTCAGAAACAGTATTATAAATCTTACCATAATGAGAATTTAATGGATATAAAACAAAAAACGACATCTATTACCACCACGAAGTTACCGATTTCCATATCAATGCAAGACCAATCGAAATGTACTTTTTGTTAGAATTTGAGTTGGAACTCAAATCTATCGAATAAGGTTACACAGGATTTCTCTATCCCACGATATGTCAAATAAATGAATAAAAAAAGAGTGAAGGCACGTGCTATCGTCGTTTATCGTCTTGTCGAAAGGTAGGTGAAATATTTTTACATTGAATGGAAAGAAATCGATATTATCGGAAAACGACGTAAATAGATCAAGTTTGTAAAAAAAGAGAAAAAGATAAATATAGAGAAAGAGAGAGAAAGAGAGAGAGAGAGAGAGAGAGAGAGAGAAAGAGAGAAATAAAGGTTACGGACACAAAGTGATAAGAAAAGGAGAGAAAAAGATAAATAGAGAGAGAGAGAGAGAGAGAGAGAGAGAGAGAGAGAGAGAAATAGACAGAAAAAAGACAAACAAAATAGAGAGATAAGAACAAGCGCGAAGTCGGCCATTGTAGACATCGAAAATAGAATGACCACCCTTTCGTTATCCTCTTGCTATCCTTTCGCATGAAGATTATATCGCGATTCGAATCAGCCTCCAATCGTAATTGGACACGGTTTCCGGATATCGTTGGATGTTGAATCGGTCCGACAGTGTCCCACCATTCTCCAAAGCCCCCATTTTCGAGGGCCAAATAAATTGTCTACCCTCCCCAATCTCTTTCCCTTTCTAGCATTCATCTCCATTCTCGTATCTTACAGTCAGATTAACTTCGTATCGATAATGACCGTAACTCAGTATTACCTTGTTGCTTGCGTCAAAGCTAATAAGAAATTTATTTGAAAATTTTCTTTTTCAAACATTACGGAGTAAATTTTATTGTACCAACTTAACTGTTTGATTAGTGAATAAATAATTACAGTCAGAGACTGAATTTCAGAATTTTTTGAATGCTGGTAACTTATCAACTGTTATTACCAAAAGCGATATATTATCGAAAACCGAACTTCGATTTTTTTATTGCAGACATGATTGATTAAAACTAAGAAATATTTTTTTTTCTCGATAATTTAAAACAATGAAAGTATATTTAACAACAATCAATTTACGAATATATATTTTAGTCAATCTTAAGTATTAATATATCGTTAAGGATATAATGAGATACGTTACGTCATAATGATGATAATATATATTTTAAAGATGAAAAAAATCTTTGATTTTACTTGAACATTAACTTATGTTGCTGGTTTTATTATAACAATTTAAATTAGCAAAATATTTTTCTACCAAATATTTTTTCTTTATTACAAAACTCTAAAATATTTTCTTCAGAGCGGTTTCATAATAGACTGGAAGTGAAAAATTATTACTACTGACAGTGGCAATGGGAGGTTCTTGATGATCAAATGTTTTATGACAATACCTAATTGTTTGATGAATTAAAAGAAATCTAGGATTTTTTTATCATAAAATAAAAAATTTGTCCTTCCAAAGACACGATAAATATAATTTAATGAGTTTTCAACTGCGTGTTTGATCTAAGTCAAAAATTATCTATATTCGTTTACAATATCAGTTAATTGTGATACTTCAGAGTTATGACATATAAGCATTCAAACCTGATTAAAACGTATACCTGCGTGAATTCGTGAAATCGTATAAATTAATTTCTACTTAATAAATATATAATTTTCCTTTATAACGAAACATTAGCGGCAAAAGTGAAAATAAATAAGCATAATTAGTGTTTCTTTGTTGTATTTGATTATTCAGTCACACCATCTAAATCGCATTGTATTTTGAGAAAAATACTGCCTCTTAGTATGATCTATGTATAATAATTTTCAAATTTTATAAATTCGCAACAATTTCAGATTCTTAAAAAATTGACTGAATGCATTATCATCATCGAAGAACTTCGTAAATAATAAATAACAAATAAAAAGATTAATCTTTTTCGTTTGTTATAAATTTAACAAATAATTCTTCTAAATTAACTAAAAATTCATTTAGTTTCTAAATATAACTAAATTTAATAATAAGTAATTGGTTTCTATAATTATTTCTAAATATAACAACTTGAAGACACAGTAACGACATTTGAAAATGATTTCTCATCGTAATTATAATCAAACAATTTGATAATAATAGACTTTTGTTTTTGTAGTCGATAAACTAGGACAACGTTAATAGAATCTCGTTTCACCGATCATTAATATAATTTAATATAATTAAAGAATTAATAGTAAATGTTAAAACAAAATGGAAAAGGATCAAATAGGATCGAATATGACTTAATAGTAACGAATAAGGTAAAACAGGACCAAATAAGACATAATAGGAATAAATAAGACTGAATAGGACCGAATAGTATCCAATAGAATCGAATGAGACCGAATAGGATCAAATAGAAACGAACAATAGAAAATAGAACTGAATAAGCTCGGACAAAATCAAATAGGATCAAATAAAATTGAAAAGACATGAATAAGATCAAAAAAAACCAAATATGATGCAAAAGAATCTAAAAGGACAGGATATTACTGTATAAGATCGAACAGGAACGGATAGGATCTAACAGAACAAAACAGGATTGAATAAGATTGTATAGAAATGAATAGGATCGAATAGGACTGAGTTGGGCCGAATAGTAACGAATAGGATCGAATAAGATCAAACAGGATCGAATAGTTTCGAATAGGTTCAAATAGAATCGAATAAAATGACATAAGATCGAACTGAATCGAATAAAACAGAATAAGAGCAAATAACATTTATTCCTCAAATAGGACAAAATAGGATCGAATAGAATTAAACAAAACTGAATAGGAGACCAAATAGGACCAAATATAATTGAAGAAGACAAAATAGAACTAAACATGTTCGAACATGATCGAATAGGATCTAATAGAATCAAATAGACGAGAATAGGATCGAATATGTTCGAAAAGAATCGAATAGGATGTTATAGAATCGAGTGGTACAGAATAGTATCTAAAAGAATTTAACAAATCTGAATAGGATCGAACTGGATCAAGTAGGAACAAATAGGATCGAATAGAGTATAAGACCAAAGAGAATCAAATAGAACCGAATAGGATCAAATAGATCGCATAGAAGCTAGAATAGAACCAAATAGAATCTAAGCGAACAGAATAAGAGTAAGTGGAATTGGATTGAATTGAATAGGATTGAATATAATCAAAGAGGACCAAATATGATCGAATAGGATCGAAAATGATCAAATAAGATAGGATTAGATAAGATCTGGTCCAGTCCAATTGGACTTGATTCGGACCATCCCGATTCAAGTAAGGATTTTGTTCTATGGTTTTGTCGGAAATTTCTATGATTTTGTTCGATTCTATTCGAACTTGTTTCGTACTACTTGATCCTCTTAAAATCTATCCGATTTTATTCTGTACTATCCAATTCTGTTCCATTCTATTCTGTCTTATTCTATCCTGTTCAATTCTATTTAATTCCATTCGATCTTAATCGATCCTATTCAATTCTAGTTGGTCCTATTCGATGATCCTTCGTTGATCCTATATCTTGTTCGATCCTATGTAGTCCTATTGTACTTTGTATAGTTCTATTTGATCCTGTTTGGTCTTCATCGATCCTATTCGATCATATCTGTCCTGTTCAGTTTTATTCAGTTCATTATGATTCAATTCGTTCATAATTGATCCTATTGGTTCCTATTCTGTTCTATTTAATCCTATTCAGTCCGATTCAATCCTATTCAGTCCTATTCAATCCTATTCAGTACTACTATTTGTTCCTATTCTATCCTATTCGATTGTGCTCGATCATATTCTGTCCTGTTCTGTCCTATACAGTCCTTTTTGATTCTATTCTTTTTTAATCGATTCTATTGTTTCTTATTCGATTTTATTCGGTACAAATTAGTCCTACTCAATCCTATTTAATCCTATTCAGTCCTGTTTGCTCCTAATCGATTTTATTCAATTTTCTTCGATCATATTTTGTCCTGTTCTGTTCTTTTTGATCCTATTCGTTCCTAATCGATCCTATTGGTACCTATTCGGTTCTAATTGGAACTATTCGATTCCATTCAATCGTATTCAATCTTATTTGGTCCTTTTCGATCTTTCTCGATCTATTTCGATCCTATTCTGTCTCATTCGGTTTTGTTCGGTTTTATTTGATCGTATTCGATACTATTTGATCCTGTTGTATTCTTCCTTGTTCAGTCCAAAACTTTACTATTAACGATCGGTAAAATAGGATTCTACCAATGCCAACTTAATTGGTCGACCACAAAAGCAGAAGTCTGTTGTTATCAAACTGCTTGGTTGTAATTACGATGCTGAATCATATCATCTCTAAATGGCATTATTGCATCTTTGAAAGTTTCTTTATTTAGGTAGGATTTGCTAATTACTTATTAAATTTACAAAAAAAAGAAAGAAATTAATTCTTTTATTTGCGACTTATTATTTACGAAATTGTCTGATAACTCTAAAGTATTCACTTCGTTTTGTAAAAATCTAAAATTGTTGCGAATTTATAGAATTTAATAATTGCTTGTAAATGATCCTTTGGGAAATTGTCAGCACATTGATGATATGATATAATACATTAACGAAACACTATTTTTTTAAACACAATTTGATTTAAAAAAACATGACTGAACAATAGAATACAACGAATAGACACTGATTTTGATTATATATATTTTTTTTTCTTATATTTATATTAAGTAGAAATTAATTTAAAAACAATCGCGCAGTTCTGAACAAATTCAAAACTGAAGTACCACGACATATTAATATTGTAAACAAATATGAGAAATTTTTGACCTAAGTCTAACACACAACATATTTAATTTATTTACGTTGTTGTATCTTCGAGAATTTCAATTTAATGGTTGATAAGCAAACCAAGTAAAACATTAATAAAGAAAACTAAACTACCTAACGAACCATAATGGCAATGTTTGAGCAAAATACGGCATTAACTCTCTCTCTCCCTTTTTTCTACACATTCTTCGTTTTAAATTTTCCCACATATACGATTACTTAATAATAATATGTAATATATCAGTTCAAATAATTTATTGATATAAATAATGAAATAGCATAACAACTTAATACAAATTAATTCAAATAAAATAAAATAAAATAAAATAATAATCTATGGTGTCACCAGAGATACGTATTTTTATTTTCATCTTTTTTATGAATGATCGCTTTAATGTAATTTTTTAGTGATATTATTATTATAAAATGAAAATTTTAATAATTTCTTCTCATTGTTAACATCTAAATAGAAAGGATTATTCAAATTATTAACATTTAGATTATTGCAGGTTTATTTAAACATTAGAAAACTAATGTTAAAATAAATCTGTAATAATCGTTCGTCTATTGTAATGATTTTCTAAAGACTAGTAGCAAGAAGTTGAAAGTAGTGTTATGACTAATGAATATCAATAGGCGCAAGATAAACTTACTTGGAAAATATTTAAATAAATGTCAATAAATATTATAATTCCTGTATTTTTTTCAGTATTAGTCAATTTAGTAACTATGTTTTCCTTACTACTTATTTTAAGTTGTAATGTAACTTAAAATAATATTGTGTGTATCTGTTGAATTTATTCTATTTTCGTCTACATTATTATTAAAGAAAAAAGAACAAAAAACGTAATTATTCCATTTAAAAAAATCAGAATGATCTTGCTTTTTTATCGGCAAAAATATCTTTTGTCAATTAATATTATTGTAATTTATTATCGGTTAAAAATTTTTGTTAAATTTCTGTTGATGACTTGTTTTTGTCAAGTTATAGTAAGTGCCTTAAAAATTATGATTATCGTTACGGAAATTACCATGTATATAGTATAATTATAATAATATAAATAATATATTATGACTTTCATAACTTTCATACATATACACACACAGATTATATAATAAATACGAACAAAAATTGGATTATAGAGCGTTAATAAGGAATGTTAATTAACGAAATGTTAACTTTCTTTAAAATATCTAAGAATTATGCTTTATGCGTGTATGTATGAATATTCCTGTATTTACATAATATTTTATCGAAATATTCTTTACCGTTGGCATCATTATATAAAAAACAAATATTTATCTCGATATGAATTTTCACTTATGCCACGTAAGAGCTTTTTAAAATTTCAGCCGACGAATCTTTCTGATCTCCATCTTCTTTTTTCCTCACTCACTCCTTCTCTTTTTCTTTAATAGAGAGATTGTATGTACATACATATATATATATAAAAGATATATAATGTAAAAGAAAGATAAGCTCAAATAACATCAGTAGCATACATTTACCTACACACGTATTATCATATACAGTACGATGTACGGTATTGCTGAGTCAGAGCCTTTGTCGTTGAGAACAAAAGGGAGAGGTTATTGAAACAAAGCACGGGAGTTCTGATAATTTCGATGGTTCTGTAATGAATCTTCAAAAAATTACGTATATGAGAAACGCTGAGATAATGATAAATATGACTGCGCTTGTATGTGTAAGAGAGAGAGAGAGAGAAAGGGTGAATGAGTAAGTGAGTGAGTGAATAAGAGAGAAAGAGAGAGAGAGAGAGAGAAAGAGTGAATGAGTAAGTGAGTGAGTGAATAAGAGAGAAAGAGAGAGAGAGAGAGAGAAAGGGAGAGAGGGAGAAAGAGAGAGAGAGAGTTAGAGAGATAGTGCACGACGTAATCCTGTAGCGACGAGCTCGTCAGCTGACGCAGCTGCAAGTGTCGGTCGAACGTTGTTATTTCGAGGGAAAGTCAAGCACACCTGTTTCTATTACGTTTACATCGATAATTTATACAACTGCATCTCCTTTCGATCTGATGATCGTCGATAATCGAAATTAGTGTTGATAGATTACTATACATGACACATTAACCTTTCTGTCTCTGTCTCTCTCTCTCTCTCTCTCGCTTTTTCTTTCTCACTTTTCAAGAATCTGTTTTTATAAGGAAGTTCGAAAGTAAAATACATACATATATATATATATATATATATATATATATATGTATATATGTAAAAGAAAAGTGGGTTACAGAGAGAACTTTCTCGAGGGGGAGATTTCTTCGGTTAAACACATTGGCGAATTTATTATCAACTTTGGCTAAATTTTGAGAAATCGTGGAAGAATAAGAAGAAGGAAGAATGACTTTCATATTGTTATATCTCAAGATTTGATTTAGTCATATACATTGAATGATATATTCGATACTTTGTAAAATAAATAAAGAACGTATTTTATCGTATAGTATCTTAATATTCTAAAGAATTGTAATCTTTATTTATGAATTAGAATGAAAGAAGCGACGAAATTTGATGTGAAAAAGATAAACGAATACGGTTAATTTCCGTTTTGGAAAAGACTTCTTTATCCTTATGAAAGAAATCATAGGAAGGTAGTTTATTTCGCGTCACGTTTTTGATTTCAGATCGATTCTAACATTTCATGTTTTTTCTCTCTTTTATGTAAAGCCGACGTAAATGGAATACCCTGATCGAAGGACGGAATCTAAAGCAACATGCGATATGGTAGTCCGTTCGAAAGCTTCCACCCATCATTGCTGGAAACCGCGATCTACCACCCCATCACAAATACACGCACATATCCTCCCTTCCTAGTTTCTACTCTTCGCTTCCCGACTATTTCAATCCCTTGCAGGATAATGGCGATTGCCATTTAGCTACTTCCGATAGCTCAACGGTAGTCATTTGCAGTTTCTGCGATAAATTTTCTATTATTTACATTTTCTATTATTTAAATTTTCTATTATTATTTTTCTATTATTTATATAAAGTAAGTACTTACTTATGTTGGAAATATATTTTCATGATTTTCGTCCATTTAGAAATTATTCTTAATTCGAAAAAGTATTATATCTGTTTTGGAAATTTGTACTTAATATAATATTAAGATATAGAAAAACGTTTCTCAACCTATTGAACACGAAATGATAGTTGTTTTCATACCTCACATAAAAGATAGGATAATGATCAATTTATAATAGATTTACAGAAATCTCTCGTAAAATGAACTTCCGAGAAGTTTGCGAGAATACCGCAGTAACAGTTGTATCCTTAAACTATATAATATATAGTGACTATCAGATCTAACTATCTCTAAAATTTTATATTATAAACGTTCAAATTGTTGTACCAATACTAACAAATCATATTCGACAACATTCTAGTATAAAATATGAATCTGCAAAATTAGTGTTTGAAAAATTTTTGATTATGCAATTGCATAGTGTAAAGAATATATGTAAATAAAATAACTCTGCCACGAAAAAATATTGTTAACTTGTTAACTTGTCACTCATCACAGAATTTCACTTCTCATCTGATGTTCCATGTATGGGTAATGATTTCGTGAAATAAATGACATACGAAGCCTATTTTTTTGCTAATCAAAGTTATCATAGTATATTTATTGAGGTGAGATACAATTATTGATGCTCTTGTGTGATAATGTACAAGTTGTGTTGGCTATTTCTGGAAATAGTGATAGCCCGTAGTGTTTGATAAGATTCAGAGGTTCTAACGATTTGAGTCCAAAAGATATAGATTGACTGACTTTTGATGCTTCTTTAATTATCAATTCTAAAATTACAATGATGAGATTAGGGAAGGGAATGAAAAGATCGGAATTGAAATACAATCAGAGCATAAAATGGGAGAGCATAAAAGATATTTATTGATCGGGAGCGGATTAAGATAGTTTTTTTGTTCTCATAATCGTGTAGATTAGATGTCAATGGATATTTCAAGGATAGGTACCAGACAACGCTTGGTTCGTCGCGCCTAAGCATCTACTTTCACCACTTATGTCAGGTCAGACACATTATTGAAACTGTGTGCTTGACTAAAAAATGACTAAGTTCGGACAAAGTGGCAATGTGTTTTTTATTCATGTTCTTTCGACTATTCAACGAGTTTCCAAGAGTTGATATTTCCAATAGTGATATGTGACTATTAAAAAAAAGTACTGTGAGACGCACATGTGAGGTAACACGAACATTTGATAAAATAAAAAATAAATCATTTGTTTCTCATTCCAATAAAAAAAAAATAATTATATGAATGGGTGTATATAGAAGAAGGACATATGTTACATTATATAAAATTAACGAGAAAACATTAAGATAAATCATTGCTCACTTTGGCAATTAAATAAGTACCTCGTGTAATTTTCTACTATAAAAAATAAATAATAAACTAAAATCCGATATTTGATTTTATTAATGAAACAATTATCTTATTCACCCTGTATGAAGTTCTTTCTTATCAGTAAACCTTAAATAATCGAATGCAATGCTTTCTCGAAATATAATGTCTGTGAGAGAATATCAAAAGCATCGGACAACTGTGTGTTATAAAGCATGGTTTCAATTTCAACAATACATACATATATATATATAAACAAATACATACTCATATATATATATATATATATATATATATATATATAGATATACATTCAGCTATATCGAAGAGAAGATCAGTGTACAAAGATGCAACGAAATACGTATGAACCTTCGGAAAGCAGGGCATGGTAAGCCGCGATACACGTATCGTTAATTAAAATCTGTTGCGCGTTCTATGAATGGAAGCGATGGAGAGCGAACTATAAAGCAGGAGGGAAACAACAAGATGTAAAAAAAAACAGGTAGAATCATGTTAACGAGAGATTCGTTATTAAAAAGAAATGAAACAAGAAAAAAGAAAGAAAAAAAGAAAAAAAAAGGTGTCGTTTAGCATTTTACCTTAATGCTGTTCGTCATCCCTAATTTTATAATGATTTACTTCAGTACTGAATCCAGACGTAATTCTTCAATATTTGGAAAAGCCAGATGGCTCATGTAAACTTTTATTTTTAAAATAAGACCTTATTCGTCAAAATCGGTCAAGAATTATGCTTAGACTAACTGTTGCCGTAAATATTGCTTTCGACATTTTTTTTTTGTGAAAAAGAAGTTTCGTATAGAAGTACCACTTGAAATCTGCGGAAAAAAAGAAGAAGCTCGTACCACAGTACTGATTTTCGTATCACGCTTGAGTCGTGTGTAAATTTATGGTCGGATTTTCTGATCCATTTTCTGATCCATTTTCTGATCAATTTTCTGATCAATTTTCTGATCTTGTCGGTTATTTTGTCAAAAATAATAATGAGTGAATACTTATATACATGTATATTAAATATTACTTTAATAAAAATCCGAACATGAGTTCGTTTCTGCATTATCTATGACCTAGAACTCTTAGCTTTATATTTTTTTGTGATTTCATCTGCAGGACTAGTCCACTATATATTCTAATATTATCATTCTGTTACTACTACTATAATAATATTGTTGATTGTTGATGAGAGCGTTTTTAAATGCGTCTCTTGCATAGGACCAGCGATGATAGTCGATTCGCACGAAGGAAATATCCCCCATCTCGTCCTTGTTGTTCGAGCTATAGACCCACTGGTCGCGATGAATAAGGGCGGCGGCACTACGCTAGGATACCGTTGTAGGCCGTCAGCAAAATACCGTTCGCCGCGTTCCCGCAAATTAATGGGAAAACGCGCGTTCTTTTAAAGGATCCCGTGAGAAATGGAGAAGTAATTGCGCGATATTAAATGATGCGCACTATGTAAATATCACCGTGTATTTGATCGTATGAGTTACAATTGTTTGTGGGTCTCGTGTATGATGTGCAATTAGTTATACTGGTTGTTTTTGAATAAGGCTTGAAAGCTTAGATGTTGTGAGTCTGAAAGATGTGGCTTTACTGCTTTTTTGGCATCTTTAGAATATCCGCTCAAACAAAAAAAATGAGATTGGTAAAGGGCGGAGTTTGAAATATGGAAAGAGAAAGAATAAATGCCCATTGGTCGGGGATAGTTCATTGGAACGTTTAAACATTACATGTGTGCCCTTTTGTTCTAGTGGTGTGTGATTAGAGGTTGACAATGGATATTACAACGCTAGAAGCCAGATAACCCTTGGCTTATCGCACCTAGGCATGTATTTTCGTTATTTACTTATTGGCCGGATTGACATTATCAAAAGCCAGATACTTTACTAAGAATGACTAGGCCCAGACAAAGGTGGCCACCTGTTTTTATCTATACGCTTTGTTAGTTAATATCCATTAGGTTTCCATGGATAAATATTTCCAATGGTGATATATAACCCTTAAGACAAAGTACCGCGAATAATGAAGAGACGCACGTGCGCGTCAAGAAATATATTATATGTAACAATAACAATAACAATAATAACAATAATAATAATAATAATAACAATAACAACAATAACAATAACAATAATAGCGATAATAACAATAACAATAATAACAATAACAACAATAACAATAACAATAATAACGATAAGAATAATAACAACAACAACGATACCAATAATAAGAATAATAATAACAATAACAATACTACTAATAATAATAACAATAGCAATAACAATAACAATATCAATAATAATAATAATAATAATAATAATAATAATAATAATAATAATAATAATAATAATAATAATAATAATAATAATAATAATCAATAGTAGAAAAAAAAATATATACTTAAATATTATATACATTATCTAAATCCTATATTGATAAAATCCTGTTATGAAATCAATATAAAAAATAAAAAGATGGATTCACTAATTAATCATCGCGCGAATAAGCTTAATTATTACATATATATTTTAATGATATAAAGCATATGTATATGTAGAAGCAGAATATAATTAATATTTAAATTAATAATGATACAATTATTTAAACATTATAAAGTTAATAACTCACACCGTTTAATATTATTCATCAGCGTAGTCATTAAATAAAAATTTTGAAGTTTAATTAAGTAGTTGTAGGCAAATGTTATAAAAAGAAAAAAAAAAAACTTAAAGTCGATCGACTTTGACAGTTATCAAGTTAGTATTTTTTGCATTCTGACGAGTAAACATTGAAGCACAATTCTTCCATAATGCAAAGCTTAAATAATTTATACTATTAATTATATTGACGCACATGTGAGTCCCTCAATTGTTCACAGTACTTTCTCCTGTGATCATATATCACTATTAAAAATATCTCCCCTTGGGAACTTGTTGAATACACGCTAAGAAAATGCATAGATAAAAAATAGATTATCATCTTTGTCCGAGGTTAGGCATTTTTAATCAAGTACCTAGTTTTCAATAATGTATCGAGTTGAGCAATAAATAAATAGTGAAAGTAGAAGCTTAAGCGCGACAAGCCAAGGGTTGTCTGGTGCCTAGCTTTAAAATATCCATTGACACTTTCTAGTCTACACGATCACTAGAACAAATTTCAATGAACTATCCTGACTCATTCCCGAGCAATGGATATCTATTCCTTTTCTATCCATGCTCACATCATACTTCAACTCCGCCCTTTTTATTCCCTTTCCTAATTTCACTACAATCTTCGCGGATAGTTCTAAAGACGTCAAAAAGTCATGTTAAGTTACATCCTTTAGACTCACGACATCTAGACTCTCAAGTCTTATAGTTGTACTGACTATCACTCCTTTAGAAATAGCCAGTACAACTAATTACACATCATTACATAAAACACATAAACAATTGTCTCTTATTTCATCAAATATATTAATATGATAGTTCCAATTCGCGCAATATTTATTATCGTGCATTTACCTCGCGAATTTTACGGGATCCTTTAAAAGAACGCGCGCTCTTCCATTAATTTGCGAGAAAGCGGCGAGTGGTATTTTGCTGACGGCTTTCAACGATGTCCTAGCCTAGTGCTGCCGCCTTTATTCATCGCTATTCACCAGTGGGTCTATAGCTCTAAGGACAATTAAGAGACGGAGGAAATTCTCCGTGCAAATCGACTATCATCGTTGTATCTGAAAATGCTCTCGTAGTTGTGCCCTTATAACTATAGATTATTTCACATTTATTTAAACATTCGTATAATATGCATAGAGTATAATTAAGTAATATTTAACCAGTAATGTATTTGTTTAAACATTACATAATTCGTAACGCACGTTAAATATAAAATAATTGTAATAAATTGTAATAATTTATATTTTAGATTATTTTAAACAACGTATGATGTACATGGAGTATAATTAATTAATATTTAAACAATAGTATATACAATCGCGAAGTAAAGTCACGACAAGAAACTTTCTATGCAAGCATCAACGAAGACTTAAAGAAAGTAATTTTTTGTATTAAATATTAAATATTTGTTCAATAATTTCAACGATTGTTTGTTATAACATATATATATATATATATGGTATAGATAATATTAATTTCATTTTTCTTTTTCTTTTGCTGAAAATCATTAAAATCGAGCGTTGAATTGCTGAAATTAAAATAGAAAAATCATGAAATAGAATCAATATTTTTCACCGTATATTAACATTTCTATCGCGATAAAAAAATTCATTTATAGTTTCTTATTTTCGTAAGTGCGTTTACGCGAAGAAACTATCATAGTGCTCTCGATTCGAACAAATCGTAGCTATTCATTTCTCTCTCTCTCTCTCTCTCTCTCTCTCTCTCTCTCTCTCTCTCTTTCTCTATTTATCTCTCTATCTATCTATCTCAATAGGTCTTTTTCTTTTTGCTTTTGAAAAAAAGAAGTTGAACAAAGTCATTGACAAAAAAACAAAGATA
This sequence comes from Vespa velutina, assembly GCF_912470025.1. NCBI lineage: Eukaryota > Metazoa > Arthropoda > Insecta > Hymenoptera > Vespidae > Vespa > Vespa velutina. The sequence continues at coordinate 9,351,701 of NC_062188.1, forward strand.
CCTATAGAATCATACCTCACAGATCTAATTGATAAATTTATCATTCTTAGCTCAAGATTTTCAGCAATTAAAATTTTATATATATATATATATATTTTTTTTTTTCAATATACTAATTCCCTCATTCTTTCTACGTTCTCATATATTGGTACGTTTGCCTAAATGTTACACGTATGAATAAAAGTGATTTAGTATGAATTTAATTTTAAGTTTGCCGATTTGGCGCCTGTCATCGCGCCCGATTTACTTCCGATTTACGTTTCATACGTCTATGCGTTAAAGTGGTAAATCATACGTCGATCCACAATAAATTCTCTCTCTAAATATTTATTCTCTCTTAAATGCATTTTACATGTGAATTTTGAATAGATACAAGTTAGAATACGAATGGTAGGTATACGAATTTTTTCACATTACGAAGTAAAGTAAAACATTACTGGTAAAAGTATATTATATCAGTATGTATTAGTATATATTTTTTATTTTAATCGTATTACGTAATAATCATTAGCGGTGACAGTTAATTACAGCAAACTGGTACGTATATACATCTAATATAACTGAGAAACTGAGAAACTGAGAAACTGAGAAACTGAGAACCATGATTGTTAGAGATACCTCCGAGCATATTCTCCAATGTAGATCTTTGCATTTTGACGTAGTATGAGAGAATCAATCATGGAGTGAATATATTCATGCGAATGTTTGCTCTTTTTAAATGTAACTACAAATAGGTAGATAATTAGGTATACTTTTCTCAACATACAATTTAATTTTAAGACCGGGCAAAGCCAGGACAAGTAAAAGAGGAGAGTAGAACGTAGGTTACGTTTCCCAATCAGAAACAAGTTAAATCCCGTTTTTGGATTTATACAAAGTTCTCATAAAATTTTATCATTTAATTCGTTCGTGTTTTTACTTTATTTATTTCTTTTGTTACGATTCTCTAACTTCATTATGTATTATGATTCGAAAGGATTTGTGATCATGTGATAATTGATTAATTTCTATCAATTCTTTAATTTCTATTATAAATATTTCTATCATAAATCATCATGCGTGCACAACACACATAGATTTAGATTTTTCTAAAAAAGAAAATAACTTTCGGTTACCTATATGACATATATAGAAAGATTTTCTCTTTTTCCTATAATATTTAAGTACATTTTCTTGTGGTGAGATATAGATTGGTATTACTTACGATATATCACAATCTAAATCTAAATCACATGACATAGATACTATCGATCGAATGGTTGCATATTTTAATGCGTTCGCAAAATCTTTTCTTCTTTATTATAATTAAATATTCAAGTATAACTTACACTTTACATTACGAATTATATTGCAATAGATAAATAGATTATATAGAATAAGAAAATAAATTTCTTAAAGTAATACTCTGAAAAATTTTAATTTCTTTTATTATTCTTATTTATTCTTATTTAATTTATTTAGTTTTATTTATTCTTATTTATTAATGACGCTATATACTTAATTATTGATAGCTATTTAAATAGCTAATAAAGGTTCTAATAGGAAGAAACACATTTCTCTTTTTCAAATGAAAAAATTGTATCATTATTCCATCAAATTATAAATTTTCTCTATTTTCAGTTAATCGATCTGTCATTGTTATCAAAATTATTTTTTATTATTAATTATTATTATTTATAGGCATTTATTGTGAGCAGTTCTCAAATAAGTCCTTGGACAATTTTCTTCTTTTTCTCAATAGAGAAAAATCGAAGTTAATTTAAGTACTTTGATTTTATTCGGATAGGTCAATCTTTGGGGGATGCCAATTCTTTGTTATTTCTTTGTTTCCACACTCACAAGCATTCCATTCCATCTTTTTGATTTCTTGGTTTTATTTTTTCTGGAAAAAACATTTGGATAGGACTTCCTTAAAAAAAGGTTCCTATAGTTGGGTGAAACTTTATTTACAAGGAGCTTTTATGGTCCGGTTGATTTTTTTATTTTTTCCTTTCTTCCTTTTTTCTTTCTTTTTTTCTCTAAACTAGATCCATCTTGAAGGGTATTGCGCTTTTACAAAAACTTAAATTTCTATAAGGAAGTTATTGGAATGTTTCATGCATTAAATGTAAAAAAAAAAGTATACGAATGTAAAAAAATAGAACACTCGCATGAGTGTAGGCGAATTCTCGTGCAAGATAAAATCTAATCTTAAGACCCGACGTAAGTTTACGTAATATCGGATGTGCTTAATAGGGATGATTGAAGCTACCGGTGTTGAACAATTTCGTTATCCTTCAACCAGATTTCAATCGTCTGCAATTAGAGACCTGAATTCTCATGAAGTGAATATCATTTCAGAACTGTAATAAACTTCTTTAATTTTTAAGTAATAGTAATAATATAAAATAGTAAAGACATCAAAAATGACAACAACCACGTAATGAGACCTGAATAAGTAAGTGCATGATATCTACTTTCGGTATAATGTATATCATTTTTTTTATAATATGCATTCCACCTCAAGTAATATCAAGCTTAAATAAACTTCATCTATTTATAAGTTTTAACTAGAAACAAAAAATATAAAGAGTGTACAATTAATAAATGCTTTAATAATTGATCTATTTTGCAGTAAGTATAATCCGTATATATCTTTTTGCTTGATTTTGTTAGATGTACCATTATGTTTATTACATAGAAAACTTTTTTTCGCAGATTAACCCAATTGTTGGATTATGCATGAAAAGAATATAATCCAGATAAATTTATACACCAATGCGTTGGACGCATGGCGAGGAACAATGTTCTTTTATTGGACTTGTAGTTCATATTTTGTCTATATCTGTCACTGACGTCACACACACTTCGAACGAAAGGTGGTGAACAACCTTAACATGTCTTTCACTTTTTTCTTTCCCTCTCTCTCTCTCTCTCTCTCTCTCTCTCTCTCTCTCTCGCATTCTATTTGAACGCATACAGATGTATGTATATAGATGCAAATGCAAATGCACATGCAAATCACATAAACAAGTACACATATGCGCATATATATATCTACGTACAAACACATATATGTACAGGTGTACGGATTAGTTATACACGTTTATGTGTGGGTAAATACGTTAGTTACATATATATACATATATATGCAAACGGACAACGGTCAGTTTTTAATCGAATCTCTACACGTCGCCACTTTTTATTTGAATTCGCGGACTGAACATTAATATCCCATAGAACAAATGACAGAATGCTGAGTAGCATATGTCTAAAATAGACATTCGTGAATTGTATCAAATGTCTCTTCATTTTCTATTTCCTTCTTCTTTCTTTTCTTGTTCTTCTTCTATTCTACACGTATTCTACATATCTACTTTGACATAAAGAAGAATCGTTTCGCGATAACAAACATTGATCATTTTTAATGTAATGTAGTTTCTCCAAAGTCTATTTTATTATTCATTATAAAATAATCATATCTCATTAAAACTACTCCCTGAATTTATTAAGGAATTTCATTAATATAGATTTAAATGTATCATTTTGTCCTATAAAAATGTAAAGACATCGAATAAAATAAATATATATGGTAGTATAACATATGCAAGAGTAGAGGGGGTAGATGGTTGGGGTTGGAAAAAAACAAACATGTACTTCAAATGATTTTTTCCTCGAATTACAAATTTTTCATGTGCATGCAGACTTCGACGTTATTATTTTTTATAACGCGTTTCCGTCGTTTGTCATGTAAATGTATTATCAAAGCACATACGAACGTGCTCTGTTTGCGGGTGTTTTGCCAAACAGTTGAATAAAAATTTACTTTTTTTTTCCTTTTTTTTTGTTATTACTGAACGGGTTCTTGCGCGTGCGCGTATATATGAGTATATATATATATATATATATATATATATATATATATATATATATACGTGTTTACTCGAAAACCATATAACAATAATTTTCTTTTCGTAAAAATTCATGCACAATGTAACGCGCGGTCCTAGAGTTTCGATGTTTGTTCGTTTTCCGGTAAATTCTGTCATTCTACGTAGATATGCATTCACGAACGGTACATTTTCGAAATTGTTTGCGCGTTTAAATGTGCCTATTGACTTAACAAACCGATGCGAGTAAATATATGCGCGCAAACTCTCCAACTGGCGATTTAAGGCACGTACATACGTATTGCCGAGTACATTACATCCAACTAAAGGCTCAATCGGTCGAGAAAACGTTTAATTACAACGAACGAATGGAATGATTGTTTACTTTTCCTTTTGAACACGCCATAGGTACGGATAACTATAAAGGAAGATATCAATGTATAAAAATCATTAATTAATTTTCTTTCGATAAGAATATTGATATTGATTTATTAAAATTCAAAATATAAAATAACAAGAAAAAATATTTATAATATTACTAAAATGACAGTGCCATTATTATATGTATACCTGAACATTGCAGAATTTTTATTCTTTTATTTTTCAGATATATCAATTGATCCTTTAAAATGCATACTTTATTTTATATATACTTCCATTTATTTCATGAGTTTTCTTATTGATTCATAGTAAGTATTTTGTAAGATAAATGATGTATATTTATAATAAAATATTAGTACGTAATATAAATGATTAGAGTTATGTCTGGACCGTGTCTAAATTTATTATAACTACTAACGATCTATTTAAAATACTTTAATAATTTATTGTATTTACAAATATTTTAATAAAAATATCAACAATTTTTGTATTAATCGGTATAATAATGATTTATATTACGTATTGATATTTTATTATAAACATCACGTATTTATTTGAAATAATGATTATAAAAGGTTTAGAAATAGTGAACTGCAATAAATAGCAGTTCTTTTCTAAGAATGTATATATATATACTATCGTTTTTAAAATTTTATAACAGTACGTAACAGATGAAATTTAAATCAAAATGTTCGATGGAATATTGTAGATATGTGTCTATCGTGTTTGAACAAACTCACTTTGACGTCAAAGGATATTTACTTGTGTTTACAAATTACGAATCACGTTTACGAACTCAAGGATGGATGGATGGAAGCAATTCATGGAGTCGATAAGTCAATATCATGACGCAAAGACCTTTTCGCAAGATGGCGTTAGCGGTGTTGCATTCGGAAAATGAACTTTTATAAAAGTAGGAAAATTTTTGAATACGTTCAATACGATGATTTACCTTATTCGATTTGCGAACTTCGACGTAATTTATTTTTTACGTGAAACGTAAATTATTTTATTTACGATGAATTATCATTCGAAAATGTCAACAATATCTTTCAATCTTTATTTATCTAATTTACATGAATAAAAAATAAAATGACGGTCACTGAATATGTTCTTTTTCAAACGCGTCCGTAAAAAAAAAAGGAATCAAAAATAAATGAACGACGCTCATAATCCTAAACGACGTAAAACGTCATGGACAAAATAAAAAAGTGATACGTAAAGAAGATAACACATTTGTACGTGTGTAAATTTAATTCAGCGTATGCGGGCGAACGAGCGAAGCGACTTTTAAAATGAAGTATACGAATGGACGAGTAACACGTATCTGTCCTATCGAACAAATTTGTCACTACGGTTTCTAGCTTGTCGATTAATGCTTTTTTCTTTTTTTTTTTTTTTTTTTATTTCTTCCTCCCTATTTTTTTGATTTTTTTTTCTTTCTATTTCTGATCGAAATGATCTCGCGAGTGAGCGACACGAGGCGTTTAAAAACGAAACGAAACGAATCGAATCGAAAAAGGGGACACGTAGCAAGATAGGGAGTAAAAAAATGATAAAAAAGAAAAAAAGAGACGCGTGACAAGCGTTTGACAAGCCGTGGAACGACCGTAACGAATGATTTTGTTTTCTCTCTCATACGAACGAAAGAGAGAATGACAAAAAGATAGAAAGAACGAGAAAGAGAGAGAGAGAGAGAGAGAGAGAGAGAGAGAGAGAGAGAGAGAAAGAATAAATTCGAGCGGTAAATTTAATCAGGATGCCTATGTAAAACGAACAAGCCGGTAAATTTAAGCGCGAGTGTTCGAAATCGACTTCGAATTGCATGATTTTTAAAACGTATTTTACTCATTTTTCTTTTCTTTTTCTTTCTTTCTATCGTTACATTAAAGAATTACATAGTACACCTCGTTGATACATGAGGAAACAATAGTCGAAAAATTAATGAATTTTTTTTACATGTACCGTGTTACGATTATCGAGTTCGATGATCATCGAATTTTTTTATTTTTCCATTTATTTACACGTACGAACGTTTGAATTTGCTAGTGGATCACTGCAGATTGTTAAAGATCGATTTCCGATAGAATTACTTAACTTTCGAATGAGAAATCCTCTTCATTCGTTAACGATAAATACTTCTCGATTATTTCAAACCGATCGATCGATCAATTATTGTTTTTCCTTTTTTTTCATTTTTTTTTTTTTTTTGTATAATTGTAATCCACGCACATTGCGAAATTTACAATGATATTAAATCGTTTTTATTTACATACATCTATTTATTGATGGAAAAGGATTTTGTGAATCTACGAAACCAAAGTAGTAACACGATTCTGTTAAAAACAAGAGGATACCATGGATGTTCAAATGAATGATGGGAAGTTCGAATCGACATTGTAAATAGTTGCTCTGAAACTAAAATTACGAACTTTAGTTCAGTCGATGCTTTCTCGTGGTAACGTTAAGTGTTAAACCCTGAAACCCGCAAAATCTCGGATCAGTCTGTAATACAAACTGACCGAGCCAAACTATTGGTTTCGAATTACAAATTCGAACTATTCATTCCAAAGTATCCATCGAAACTATTGATATTAAGTATCTGTCTTATTTTCATTATTTAAAAAATAAAACAAAAAAGAAAAAAGAAAAAGAAAAAAAATTAACTTGACAACGAAACGATAAAGATTACGTCTTAACAAAAGAAAGCTTTTTCAAAACCGTTATATAAAAGCTCGATTTATTGATATAACTTTCTATATTAAGATCATCATAATCCTTAACAGATTTACAATTTACAAAGGATTAAACAGAGCGGCAGAGGTGCACATGTACATTATGAAGTTTGACGCTAGATATGGTCGATGTTAAAGGATGTCTTTAGTCAGAAATTGGAACAATACACGACATGGCATCATAAAAGCATTGGAAACAGATAATACAGTACGGTTATAGAGTCATATATATATATACCTCTTATATATATATATGTATATATATTATATATAGTTCTTATCATAACCTATATTATATGCTCATATGCATATAAATGCATATGTATAGATATAATATATATATATATATATATATATATATATATATATATTGATCAATATCCATATACTTAGATACATGTATATTATTAGATAGATAGTTGATACATACATACATATATATATATATGTATACATATACATATACATACAGAGAGAGAGAGAGAGAGAGAGAGAAATCCAATTGGGCAAGTAGTCGCTAATAGTACTTTGATATGTAGAAACATAATACCGGTTAAGTAGGTCGGATCGGGAGACAAGGTGCGGCTTGGGATTACGTGTCTGATGCGATCTCTCCCTCTACCTCATTCTCTTTAGAGAGTCGACGTTCCTAGCATCGAAGATGTGCAGCACGTATTATACCATATACATATATTCATACATACCTATAGATACCTATATGTTGAGAAGTGCACGCGAGTAACACGAGTTACACGTGCGCGTGCTCTTGCTGCCTTTGAACCAACAATGCCAAAGCTTTCCCCACCCTTGCTTCTCTCTACACATACTCGATGTGTTTGTGCGTGAACCGCTTGTGTGCCTAAATGTGATGATGTACTCGTCATCATTCTCATTCTCTCTCTCTCTCTCTCTCCATCTCTCTCTCTCTCTCTCTCTCTCTCTCTCTCTCTCTCTCTCTATCCCTCTCTCTCTCTCTCTCTCTCTCTATCCTATTGTTACCATTTTTCCTATACTTTTATTAAAATAAAAAAATAAATAGAGAAAATTCAAAGGATGAGATACACAAAAATTTCTTAATTTCCCTTTTTTATTAATTCAGAAATAGCAATTAATTAATGTTCAATGTATCAATAATCCTTTTGTTTAATTTGTTAATGATTGAGTACAATGATTATGATTATTTATTATTTGAATATCCAATAAGAATCCTTACATTTCTAAGGACGATTTTCTCAATCTTAAAAGGCACGCTATTTTTTCTTTCCTTTCAAACTATTCCTTTAATTTCAAAGGAAGCTTACTGTCCTTCGTCCGATTAATGTTAAAAAGAAGGAAAATTTTGAACACAGGAAAGAGTTTAAAGGAGGACTTCCTCGTTGAAAAACTTTTTCTTGATTTCGAGACTGTGATTACACGAATTCATGCAAATGAAAGCTATAGTAAAAATAGGAAAGGATATAAAGGAAAGGTAAGAAAACTAAAAGGGACAATAAAGGGAAGTCCAAATGCATGAAAATATTCATGCGGGTGATGACGATGTAAAATCTTGCACGATTTTGTATCTTCAGTCCTAAAATGAAATAAAAAAAAAAATGAGAGAGAGGAAGAGATAGAAAGAGAGAAAAAGAGAGAGAGAGAGAGAGTGTGTGTGTGTGTGTGTGTGTGTGTGTATGTGTTCTTCTTTACTCTACAGTCATTCGAAGTTCACCAATTGTAATCGAATCACGTGGAAACCATACCACTGTATGTGTGGAATTTGCTTGTCTACGCAAATACAATCGTTAATGTACATAATTGTGTGTATGCGTATGTATGAGTACGCACGTACGGCTTGTAAAATATTCGACTCGACATTCGTATCGACAACGCATCTTGAAAGCGTTCAAATCGACGTTTAACCTCGCGTTTCTGTATCCGCAAACACGTCGTGCCTTCGAGTTTAATATTTTCTATTAAAATTTGGACAATGATACTTTTCTTATGATTGATGTTAATAACTCTTTATAATTTTAATAAAATATATTGACATGTAGGATAATGAAAACAAAAGTATACATGTAGAGTTAAATTAACAAAGTAAGTTTAATGTCTAATCGATATTTATTACAGTTTTGTTTTTTTTCCCCTGACTGTTCGTGTCTTTTGTCCCGCGATATAATGTAAAACTAATTGTTTCTTTGAAGAATTTGTCGGACGTTACAAAGAGCTCGTAATAAATACCTATAATAAAAAACGTAATGATACACGAGCGTAAGAACATTCCAGTTCACTTCTACGAAATCCTTACGTAAACGTAATATAGGATGAGAATTTCAAATGAAAGGAATTTATTTTCCTAAAGATTTTTCTAATCAAAATGTAATTGCAGTTATTATTTCCATAAAATTTACAAAGATACTGTTAATAAATTAACCAATAGAAGAAAATCTTTATAAATAGTGAAATTCCTTTGGAAAGATATCTATCGACCCCTTCCCCGCATTTGTATTAAATATAGATATAAGTTTAATGTAAATAAAAAAAGAAATCTAATCTTGATATTCCTATTCATATTTTATAACTTAAGTTACATCGAAAATATAATTTATTCGGAAGTTAATTACTCGGATATAAGACATTTTTATCGTCTTTAGTTCCTAATCCCCACTCCCACCCATTCCCAACCCGTTATCTACGTTCGTTTATTCCGCACGAAATCGTTGCACGGCACGTGCATTTATAGGTGCAAAATCCCGACAGCGACCACAGAACGATCCACGTAATAAGGTAGCATTTATTCAAGGATCGTCGCTCGATGAATGGTAACAAAGGCAGAGTCCTGAACAAATCTATCGGCACGCAATCTTGTGGTCAGGTGGCACATCCACCGATCAGCGAACTCTGAATAGCCAACGTGGAGAGGGGTTGCGGAGAAGGATCGAACGCAAAGGGAGGATTGGCCATGAAACCGCGTGAAAGCTTCTCTTGTTCGAACAACCCTCATTCGTTCGCTAACAGAAATTGTACCTGCAAAAGTTAAAAACTTCTATCCGTAAAACTCTCTCTCTCTTTCTCTCTTTCTCTCTCTGTCGATTCTTCTCTTTCCTTTTCCTCTTTCTCTCTCTCTCGTTCGCATTCACGCGCGCAATTTTTTTTTTTAGTCGCGTCACTGCTTCGTTTTTCCATAAACGACTTTTCAATTTCCATCTATATGCTAATATGCGAAAAATCTTCCGAAGGGACCGAAAATATTGCGAGAAAATCGGAGTTTCGTCTATCTTTCACTGTCCGTCTGTCCGTCTCTCCATCTCTTTTTGTCTCTCTCTCTCTCTCTCTCTCTCTCTCTTTCTATATATATATATATATATATATCGTTTCGTGCAAAAGTGTCTCCCATGGCACGTCGATATGTGTTAGATAGAAAAAATGGAACTTTAGATAGCATTGGCAACATATTGAAGAAGAAATCTCTACTATCCTGGAGGTAAAATTTTTCTTTTTATCTATGTTACATGAATATTAATATACATCATGTATGTAAATATACTATAGTTAATTGTTTTTATCGAAACTATATACTTATGTACGTAAGTTTTTTTTCTGATCTTACTATTACATTATTTTAATTAAAAAATCTCCCTTTTTCTTTTTTTTAATCTGAGACTAGATATTCCAATTCAAATTCTCCTTTTATTAACGTTAACTCCTTGCATACGTTTTATTTTTTAAAGAATAATCATTTTCGCGTTACATTTATCTATCGGACAAATTACCTAAAGTGTAAAAAAGAAGATGAAGATATAAAATAAACAGATTGAGAGGATGGAGGAGAGGTAAAAGTAAGATAAAAAGAGAGAGAGAAAGAGAAAGGGAGAGATAGAGATAGAGATAGATAGATAGATAATAGAGAGAGAGAGAGAAAAAGAGAGTTTTTACTGTGACATAAGGTTCGATTCACCAACCATACCTTTCTCATTCTGCTTACTTTGCAACAAGGTCGAGAAGGGAAAGTGCGACACTTTTGTCACCTTCTTCCATGCTCCGTTTTATCCCTCTTTTCCTTCTCTTTTCACCTTCCCTAGGGTGTGATTTGGCACGCTGCCCGACTCGATACCAATATCTCTGACCATTCTCAGATCACCACGGTGAACAGAAAAGAAAGGGAGGAAAAAAGATAGGTTGAGTAAGGATTGCTGGATGATAAACGTTAAGATTGCGATCTGACCAACGTCTTTTGAAAAGCGGGAGTCTTCAAAAGAAAAGAAAAAAAAAAAAAAAGAAAAGAGAAAAGGAAGAAAAAATAAATAAATGTCTATCTGTTACGAACGATATCGCCTTGGGTCTATTCCGTGGAGAATAATTTGTTTTCTTTTTGTTTCGTAAATTATGCAATTAAAGTAAACAAATCGTCTATAACTAAATTTTATCTTCAGTTTCTACAGACGAACAAAAAGTTATATAATGTTATAGTATAATAACATTATATATATATATATATATATATATATATATATATATATACGTGTGTGTGTGTGTGTTTGGGTAGAGGAAGTTATATTAAAACAAAATTAAGAATTTTTTTATTGATAAGAAGAGATAAAGAATATATTTAGTTCATTTTTTTGAAAAATTATTTTAATACCTGTCCGAGATACATTATTTATTTCCGAAAGTATATAATATATATCTAATTTTATTGAAATAATATTATGTCGATCTTTCAAACTTAGAACTCTTTCTTTCTCTCTCTCTCTCTCTCTCTCTCTCTCCCCCTCTCCCTTTTTACTTTTCACGATAAAATCCAGGAACGATGACTTCTCGATCTCGCGTATATATGTTAGTCCTAGGAATAATATTACAAATGTATCTATACAGATATCACGTAAGAAAGTAGCGACGTTACGAACCGATGCTATAAAAATATCACGGTTACGATATCAAATATTTTGATTGAAAATTGTAAACGTTACATTTTCACGTACTCCTAGTACTACATATACACTTCTACTATTATTATCGTTATCAACATATCTGATCATAACTGTCGTTATTATTTTTACTCTTTTATTATTGTTATATTATTATTATATAAACGTTATCATCATTGTTATTGTTATTATTACGAAGTGACTTTCTCTTTATTTGAAATTTAACATTATTTTAACTTTTTAGAAAAATATTCGACAGAAATATTCCGACTAGAAAATTCATAAAATTAAAAGTGGAATAAACCAACACGCAAAAATTACAACGAATCATATTTAACTGTACAACAAACTTAATTAAAAACTGGTTACTTTATGGACTTGATTAGTATACAGTAAAAAACGTTTCAATCATTGCAGTCACTTGTAGCAAACGAAGCAATGACGAATAGTTAATAGTTCGTTCTTTTTTTTGCTTCTATTGGAGTAATATTTGCTGGGAAAATATGATGTGATTTTTACGTCAGAAGGAACCTAGATGTGATTATATTAGCGTGGAATAATTAGATGGAAATGAAATATTCTTATATATTCTGATCGATAAAAAGCAGACAAAACTTACGCAATCTGCAAAATTCATTCGTAGAATAAATGAAATACAAGTAGTAGTTCCGTAATAAACTATGGATTACTATCAAAAATATTCGAACATTAAGAAACTGTTTTTATTAATATATCTGAATTAATTATGAATGAATTTGATTGAACCCTTTTTCTCTTATGAAACATATTTTAAAATTACATATTGTTAGTTTATTAAATGTTCATATATAATGTAATGTAAATAAATCGAAATCATGTTTAATTATTACATGACAAAAGTATTCGGATACTTATCGGAAATTAATATTTTTTACTTTTTTTCTCTTTTCTGTAGAATAAACGTAATGTCAATATTTCCTTAAATAGTCCTTTTATTTTGTATTACACGTTTTAGGCGTTTGGTCATATTTGATGTTATTATTTTTAATATTCTCGCGAATTATTATCACCAATGAAAGGCGATATATCGATTTCGTGTAAGATTATATCAAGAGTATTAATCCTTTGATTGGCGTCTAAGCGTGCTTAGTAAATTTGCACTTGTGATACTGTAAAAAAAACGCGCTTCTCTTTCTTAAGCGCTTAAAAAAATATCTTATGATATTGTAGGCGCATATAGGCGCTTAATTTACTTTAACACTTTAGTAGATTATTAGATATATTGTGAAAGAAGCTTAAAGTCAATATTGAATTTTTATTAGGTGCATTAACAGTTCAATACAGAATACGAACAAATAAATAATATTTGTTTAATGTAATGGAATTCAGTGTTTTAATTATTCAATATACTTTCTCAAAAATGGACACCGTTCTCAGTGTAAATCGCAACTGAATTCCTATCGTATAATACGGTTGGTATGTCTTAAAGTTTGCCGTAATCAAAGAGTTAAATAAGAAAAATAAATAAATAAATAAATAAAAAAGAATATCTACAAGTAAGACTTACTTTCTTAGAGTAGCCAATCGTTGCTCCTGAGCTTTTATGTATCCATTGAGAGTGTCTATAAGAACCGATTCGGTTTCCAAAAGTTCTTCCATATCTGCCAATGCTGTGTAAAGTTCAGCCGTTGAACTGATAAAGAATGTAGTCATCAGAATGGCTTCCACAACAACCAGCATCCCTCCGAGCCTCGTCATCTTTGACACTCTTTAAAAATATCAAGAAAGAAGAAAGAGAAAATTAATTTTAATTATATTAAAAATTTCCATTATCAGTTTTCTTTATTCCAATAAATATTTTCTCTTTACCGGAATTAATCGCAACCGATAACTGCTTTTCCTTTCGTTCTCTTCATTTTTTTATTTCCTTTGATAGAGCGAAAAAAGAAAGAGAGAGAGAGAGAGAGAGAGAGAAACCACGGCACTAACGACAATAGAATGAAGATGGATGAGCACCAATTAATCACGTACGCGAGGCGAAAAAATGTTCAACGGTCCATTCGAACGCTCATGGCCGACCGCTTTTAATCTTCCTCGAAGAAAAACTGTTGACCGTCCGCCGTTTTGCTCCCTCCCGCCTCTCGTCAAAAAGTCCATGAGCTTCAAGTCGTTTTGATTTGAACGAATGGTCGAATAAGATTGATATAGTTGCATGGATCATTCGATGTAGACTATAAAAACTTACGTGCCGCCGTTCAAGATATATATTCTTTACCAATTTGAAATATTTTTTTTGATTAATTTCTCTAATATCATTTAGTAATAGTACTTTCATATATCTTATTTATCGATAATAAGATTTTGAAAAAATATTTAATAGAGAAATAAAGTAATAATAAATAGATGATTAATTAAGAATTTGTATTTATTCGGTCATTATTTTCATTAGTAGTTAATTAATGGTGAGAACTTTGTAAAATAAATGATCAGTCTATATGAATAGTTTGATTAGTACAAATAATTAAGTGTCAGATTTGCGTCATCTATATTACAAACATGATATTTTATTATAAATACTGACTATTCATTTAAAATATAGCAAGAATGTTTAAGAATACTGTTCGAATAAATAACCAATCATAATTAAAAGTAGTTTAATCGTTCTTTTTTCTTTGCGACGAAATATTAACGAACTAAATTTGTGCGTTTTAAGTAAAGATAATTATTAGAAACGTCTATTTATCTAGGAAGATTATATAACCGTCCGTGGAAACCTTTCCTCTTAACCATGAATGTACATATATATATATATGAATATATGTATGTGTATGTATATGCCTAAGTATACATATATTTATTTATAGATATGTATGTTTGAGTAGTATTTCATTAATAAAATAAACTTTAACTACTAGTCGATATTTAAGTGGAACTAAAAGTTATCGATGACGGCAGGCAAATTAAATCATCCTACAAATTATCCTACCAAATTTTCTGCCAAATTCTCAATTTGGTTTAAAAGTAAAAGATCGAACGATAAACTTCGAAAGAAAAAGAAGAAAACTTAGCAACTAAACTTATTTGTTTCCTTTAACGTGATACTAAACTTTTCGAACAGATTCTTTTTAAAAGTACTTTATCTTTGGGGCAGGACGCCTCCGGTCACAAATTAAAGAAATTTCTCTAATCAAGTTTCCACGGGACCGTCTGTATCTCTTTCTATAGACAACCGATGTCACGATATATATATATATATATATATATATATATATATATACAGGGTGATACTTTTTAAAAGTTATTAAAGCTTCTCATCCCATTTAATGCAAGGCAATTCGATTATAACAAATAAAATGACTAAAGACAAGAAAGGAAAAAAAAGAAAAGAAGAGAAAGAAGAAAAATAAAACTGCCCTCACACTTTTAAACTTCAGTGAGAATAATATGAACTAAAAAAGGAGAAGAAACGATAGTTAAAAAGGTTTCGTAATTGATTGAACGTAGCATAAAAATCAGAAGGTTAACGATCAATATACGTCGTTTATTAGTAACGCTAATAAAACAATATCAACGAATGAGATAGAGAATATGAATTTCAAAAATGTACACCCGGCCGATAGAAAAACATTTTCTTGGAATCAGTTAAGAGAAGGTGATTGTGGGGGATAGAAGGGAGGAGGTTTACACTAGAAAACTTAACAGAACACAAGGTTTAAAGATGGCAATGGGTATCCAAGTTACACCTAATAGATCGACGATTTATTTCGTCACGCAGTCGTAAAGGTCGTAAAGTCTGCAGTAAAACGAATGGAAACACAGAAGCGGCACCTTTTCATCCATTGACTACTACTACTCACCGGTAGTTTACCTCCATCTTCTTTGAGAGTACTCGAAAGTTCAAAAGCTTGAGCTCAAGCCTCGTTGGGATGGGTTTGTAAAGATAAAGAAAGAGAGACAGACAAACAGAAAGAAATAGAGTGAGAAAGAAAGAAGAGTGAATGAACAGAGAAAAAGAAATATACGAATGAATGACTGATAGAGCAAGAAAGAGAGAGAGAGAGGGAGAGAGAAAGAGAGAGAGAGAGAGAGAGAGAGAGAGAACGAGAGAGAGAGAGTAAATAGAGAAACGTCTCGTACGAGAAAAATATGACGAAGAAAAGGAAGCGTGTTTCTTAAAAAGGAACGGATGTTAATTAAGATTAGCAAAAGAGCACCTTTTTATAGAAAGGATTCGATGAGAGAAGTGGAAGGGAAGGGGTATTTTCCTCAAGTTCGTTCCTCTTTTTTTGTTCGATCTTCTCGACTTTTTTGAATTCCCAGTGTTCTAGGCAAAGCGTTTCGAAAAAAAGAACGCAAAGAAAATCCCGCTTTGCATATGAATTCTTCGAGTATGACGCGAAAGTGCTTTTGCTCAAGGTAGACAGACTCCTGCTTTATTTTTTCAGATGTTATTGATATTAAATTATGTTTGATTGAAATTATGTTGATGAATAATGCATATGATGATTAAATTGTGTTTAACGAGTATACTCGTCATGAAGTGATAGCAATCTTATTTTTTCCTTTTTTTCTTTCTTGTTTTATTATCACGGATATACTCGTCATGTGAAAAAAAGAAAAGGGAAAAAAAGGGGAATTGCTTTTCGCTATTTGAATTAAAATATTAATGAAAGGTGAAAAAAAAAAGAAAAGAAAGAAAAGAATATTCATCAATTTAAAACGTTTTACAATATCTTAGAATATATATTTTGGATTATATTTCCTATATAACGTAGATACATATTTTTTTAAATAAATTAATATGATTAAAGAGCTTGGTGAAAAATTAAAAATTCTCCTATCAACTTTTAATAATGTTCATTGTGAAATGTATTAATCTACGATATAGTAACGTTTCTATTCTCAGATATAATTATTTTTATCTAAATCATATATCTGTATGTTTTGAAAATACTTACGATACATTAATTCCTTCTTGCGAAAAGATTGAATAAATTATAGTAAATCTCTTTAAAAAATAAAGTTATAAAATTAATATAATATGTTAAGACATTTATACTATAACATAAAATATCTTAAGTAGTATAATTTGGATAACTTTTTTATACATAAATATATATAGTATATATATATATGTAAGGAAGATATGTACATATGTACTCCGAAGCATGCATGGCTTCAGTGACACGTATGGATATAATATAAACTACAAATGCAAGCGTGGAAACTCAAAATAGACTCGAATAATTGAAAGTATCAATTATTTAAACTTAGTCGTACGAAAAGAGAGAATTTCAATGTTTATTTGTCGAAATGCAAAAAAACTCGATAATCAAAATCGATCGAACGTTCGTTTTTGTTATTATTACATGCAGTTAATGACCTCGAGTTCGAGATTTAAACATATCGAAATATTAAATTAAAATTATCTTATTATTAACGCGTCTTACGGATGTAAACAAATGAAATGTAAACAAATATACTAATAATAATTAATAATATTAAATAATAAATTAATAATATCCATGTAAATTATAAATTGTTCAAATGAATGTAAAATAATCATATATATAAATTATTTAAGTTTCACATTATGAAAAGATAGAACTTCGATGTTTACTCGTTGAAATAGAAAAAAATACTAATTCGAAAACTGTCAAATTTAGTAAATTATACTTGTTTTATTTATAATATTTGCTTGCAAATACTTAATTAAACTTTACAATTAATTAAACAATTGTATAATTATTAATTTCAACATTAATTATACTCTATTTCTACATATACATTTTACATTATTAAAATGTATATGTAATGATTGAAAAGATTATATGAATCTATTTATGTAACGATTAATTAATAAATTCAGACTTCTTTTTTCATATCAATTTCATAATAGAATTTTATCAATGTATATAATAGAATTTAAATCATGTATATAATACTTAACAATTTCTTTTTCTACAATTACTTCTTCTTCTTCTTCTTTTTCTTATTATTATTATACTATTATAGTTATAGTAACAGAACGATAATGTAATGATATAAAGTGGACTACAGGCAAAATGACAACAAATATAATGCTGTGAGTTCTACGCCATAGATAATGCGGAAATGAAGAGGGCAACTACCAGAACGCGTTCAGAGGCGCTTCTCGCACTGAACCAACGATGATGGACGAACCATGAAGGACCTGTTCCCGTCTCTTCCTAAATATCAGAGTCGTAAACCCATTGGTCGCGATAAATAAGAGCGGCGGCATAAGGCTCGGAAGCTATTGAAGGTCCTCATCAAAATACCACTCGCCGCGTTTCCGCAAATTAATGGGAAAAAGCAATTTCTTTGAAGGATCTCGTGGAGCTCCAGTCGTAAGATAGATGCACGATAAAGAATACTTTGCCGAATTGAAATTATAACAATGTATTTCGAAGAAATGAGATACAGTTGTCGTGATATGCTTGTTTCATTTGACGCAACTAACTTTTGATTTCTTTCGAAGTATCCGAAAAGGCAATAATGAATTAGGAAAGGGAAATGAAAAGGGAAGAGTTTAAATAAAAAGTATCTGGAAAGGTAAAGCAATATTCTTATTGATCCTAGTCATATCAGGATAGTACGTCCAAAATATTTAAATAATCTCATGTGTTGTCCTTTGTCCTGGTAACTGTGTGGATCTATGAGCGTTGCATTGAAAAGTATATCGATATATATATATATATATATATATATATATATATATATATATCAATATATATCTATATCTATATATCATACATATATATATCGACACATACACACATACACTTAAGTAAGTAACTTCAAAATTACACGATGCTATTGAGGGTTAAGTAACAATAGATTTAATTAAAAGAAACAAAATCAAAGAGTTTAAGGCTGTTGAGACCTTTTGTTCAAAGCATGTGTAACTTCAGCGACAGGTATGGACAAAATATGAACTACGAATATAAAGGGGGAACGCTCTCTCCATTATACATTTATCGTATCGATGTATAAACTTGTGTTTGTTATTTTCCTCGGATGCGTACATAATAAACGATTTTATGTGAGTAGAATAAATAGTGTTAATATACTGCAAACTCACACTTTTCAGTCTCTCATATGTATATCTTCCTTTGATGGTAACGTGCATCTAGCAGTGATCCGTGCTAGATATGACGTCGATATGCATTTGTTTTACGATAAATGCATAGAAAATAATAAATATAATTGATACATGTAACAATCAGTATATAAATCTGCGATAAAAATAAGAATTTGTCCAATATTTTCTTAAAAATAATTAATGAATACTTATATATTATATATTTTAATACAAATAAAAAAAAAAAATTTAATACAAATTAAAAGATGAGTTCATTTCTACACTACTTATGAAGTAGAACACCCAGCGCTATTTTTTTTACGTGATTGTCCCTGTAGAACTAGTCCACTCTAAACTATTTCAATTATTACTACTACTACTATCACTGCTACTACTGATAATAATAATAATAATAATAATAATAATAATAATAATAATAATAATAATAATAATAAAAATAATAATAATAATAATAATGATATAATATAATGTAATAATAATAATAAAAATGTTCTTAAATATTATTTATATACATCTAGATATTATTTAATAAATTTTGTATTATAATAGTAAAGACAATTAACTTCGACTAATCGTGAGTATGAAATAATGCGAAAACAAATACATAATGATCATAAGTTAGTAAAAAATGATAGCAAACGAAAACAAAAAAAAAGCATTTTGTACTTTTCTTCATATATCATTTGTATTAGATGGACAATCATGTGTCGAAATTATCAAGAATACAATTTGTTGAGAATTCACGCGTCAAACTACCATGTAAAATGATACATTTTTTCTTTTATTATCATAAATAACAGTTATCATGTGTCATGATGTATATAATATATTTCTTTGTTTCTTATTATTATTATTCTTATTACTATATCATTATATCAGGTATTATTATTACAGTAATGGTAATAGTAATAGTAATAGTAATAGTAATAATAATAATATGAAGTGAACTCCTACAAAGGAAAACCATAACAAAATAACGCTGAGAGAAAAATCTCGTAGATAATGTAGAAATGTACTTGTCTTTTGATCTTTATTAAAAGTAATACATAATATATATGTTCACTAATTATATTTTAAATTATATTTAAAATATTATAATTATTAATTATAAAATATTATAATTATATTTTAAATTATATTTAAAATATAATCAATAAATTATATATAAAAAATAATCAATAAATGTATACAATTCATATGGATTTGTCATCGAACAAAATTATACTGCCATTGAGTCCTATCTAGCATAGGTCACCGTGAAATTCATGTCAGCCATCAGTGATATAAATATAAGAGATTGAATAGTAATATCTTACTAAATTATGAAATAAGGAGAAAATGAGTAAATTAGTTCATTATTTTTTATTATATCGATACAATAAAAAAAAAACACTGGAATCATTTTGCCTCGAAATTTCCTGAATTACGAATTTAGATGGTTGCCGATGTGATACACATTCATTATAGAATCTCTATCTTTTTAGTGTATAAAATCTAAAAGAAATTACAAATTTTTCCAAAATTTAACAATAATTTATAAATTCAAATCTCTTGATATAAATGATTGGACATGTATTTTCTTATTTTTGCCATAGAATCATCTGGCCTCATTAAGTTCATTAAAATGATTAAGTAAGTTACCGTTAGCATCTCCATGTAAGCATTGTGAAACGCATTTCTTTGCGTTCGGAAATATTCAAAACATTTGAGTATCAGCTATTTACGCACCAACCAAACAGGTAATCGCTACTTCACGGACATAAACATACATCATTCAAGCATAAGATAAAAATTAGTAGTAGGAGTACGAACTTCAACTCTTTTTCCGCAAATTTTGAGAGGCGCCACAGTACTGAACTTTTTCTTTGAGAAAAATGTCGAAAACAACATTTACGCCGTCAATGAGAACAGAAGTAACTTTAAACCAATTTTGATGAACATAGTCTCATTTTAAAAATGAAAGTTTCATCTACAGCGTATTAGTTTCAAATTTTAAAAAGAAGTTCTTATTCGTGCATAAAATATTCTCGAAAAATATCATTTTTTAACACGATTTTTTTTTCGAAGAAAAAAAGTTTTTTCAAAATTTTGAAACCAATACGCTTTAGATTAAACCTTCGTCTCTAAAATGAAACATTGTTCATCAAAAGTCGATTAAGAATTATGTATGTTCTCAGTGATGGCGTAAACGATTATAAAACAAGGAGTAAGATTCTTAAGAGCTTCTCTACCTTCACGCGCCTAATTTCGACTGTCGTTTATTTTGTTTTTTCCTCAATATCAATAGTCTTCTAACGTTTATATTTTGTTTATTTCGCCTCGCTCGCGTCTCTATCATCACGTCGACATTCTCTCCTTTTCTGCTATTTGTTTTTTTACCCATTCCCACACATCAGTACTTACTACTCAAGCAAATCTGTATAAAGGCATAATTAGAGACGGACAGAGAGAGACAGATAGAGACAGAAAGAGAAAGAGAGAGAGAGAGAGAGAGAGAGAGAGAGAGAGAGATAGACTAAAATTTTCTAGAAGATTTACGTTAACTTGACGTTTAATAGCAAATCGGAAGTGGATTGAATATGATAAAAGAGTTTAAAAATATATATTACATAAGTAACTTTAATAATTGTTAAGTTCCCAATTATTCGCCTTTTCATCGTAATAATTTCTTTACTTTCTTTATCTCGACCTTTTCATTGAAGTCGGTCGTCTTATTAAACATTCCATTGCCGTCCGATCGTAGTCAAGTTCTTTCATAATATCGCGCGGGGAGACTATCTTTGTGAATAGAAGTAAATAAAAGTTCGAAGCCTGAGAGTGGTGAAAAATCGGTGAGAGAAAAGACTGCAGCTTCTCCGACATATTAAATTAATCTTTACGAGTCTTTCCCCTCTTTCTCTTGCCGTTTTCTTTCTTTCTCTTTTTCTTTTTTCTTTTTTTTTTTTTTCTTTTCTGCATAAACCCTTGAGACAAAATTCAAAAGATTGCGGCCGGAAAAAGGATGACGGGACTGGAAATCTCGTTGAATGCGTGGCGTTAATTAAGCGCCATCCCGGAAGAATATGAGTACTACTGAGAGTATGCCACTGGAGATATAGGAAATAAAAAAGAAAGTCATTCGTGAGAAAAGAAGAAGAGGTTAAGAGAAGGGTTGGAATAAGGATAGGGGAAAGAAGTGATGAAGAAGGGTTGATATGATAGGAAGGAGTTTTTGATCATCGTTCAAAAATCGTTCGATGCACGTACATACAAATTTCTTCTTTATTAATTAGAGACCTTAATTAATATTATTTTTCGAGAAAATTGATGAATTTTTAAATATAAGAGGAAAAATTTTAAAAAGAAAACGAAGAAAAAAATGAAAAGAGTCACAGTCGATGAGATCACCGTCTCGGTTGTCGATCGTGAAATTAAGTCGAGTCAACGAACCGTGGAATCGATTAAGTCGACCAGTGAAAAAGAAGAAGATGGAGAAGGGAAAAGGAAAAAAAAAGAAAAAGAAAAAGAAAAAGAAAAAGAAAAAGGAAAAAAGAAGGAGCGAAAAGAAGTTCGTTGAAGTGGTTGACGAGAGATAGCAGTAAGTAAAAACTTAATAAAATTAAGTTCCTCATAAAATTTATCGAAGACGAGGATCTTGCGTGTCATTGAAATAATCAAAATTAATTGCTCGTTTATAAAATAATTTATAAATTGAGATTCATTCTTTAATAGCGCGTATTTTATCACGTTTGCAACGAAGATCTTGCGAATGAACTCTTTTGTTAGATATCAGAACAATCTTCTCAAAAATTTCTTTTCTACAGCAGAAACGATAAAAGTTTCTTATCTTTTTCACATGATCTCTTACATTATCATCTTTCCTACTGGATATGCCGATCGATATTTCAGGAATTGTTTTTTTTTACCTTTTCGTTTAAAAATTTCACGTGAATGAAACAAAATGTAGAAATAACAGAGAACCGATTATTACTATATAATAATCCGATTAATCGAACATTCTAATAAAGAAACTTGATGTCTTCATTGCAAAAAAAAAAATGAAAAAAAGAGATGGAAATAGAAAGAAAGAAAAAAGTTCCTTTAAGAAATCACAAAAAGAATTTTCCGAATCCACGAAAAGAATTGTAAGTTGATTATTATCTCACATCATAAAATGACTTATTATCAACTCGTACAATTGATATTCGGATAATCATTATCAATTAATCGAAAATTTAGATGAAAGAATAAAAAAAAAAAAAGAAAAATAAAAAAAGATAAAAGAAAAGTAGTTTCTTCGTTTAAATATAAGTGAAAAGTTCTTTCAGAAAATCACGCAAGAGAGTTTTCCAACCGAATCGGAAAAATTCCCTCCCATTTGGAGCTTGGTATTAACGCGCGTCATACCGTCTGAAAGTTAATTAAACTCCTATCAGATCGCTTCGATTCGTTCAGTGAGGATACGTCGGGACTCGTTAGTTCGAACTTCGAAGTAGAAACCAATCGCGTTTTCAACTGGAAAGAGTGTGCACACTCGAGAATGCCTGAGAACGAATCGAGTGCTTCGAAGTGAACGCGACTTTTCATTTTTTCATTCGTCGATAAACTTTTCTAGTAATGCGCGTTCTTCTCATCGTTCTCGTCGTTGTCATTGTCGTCGTCGTCATCGTCGTGCAACAGCTAGCTTTGTTTCTTCCTCGAACCGACGGCTAATTACCAATAAAGTTAATCCAACGCCTCTAGCTTTATTACACAACCAGTAATTAACCTGAAATCCGAGGAGTTAGCTGTACAAAATTTGTCTCTCTCTCTTCTCCCTCTTCATTTCTCTCTCTCTCACTCTCTCTCTCTCTCTCTCTCTCTCTCTCTCTCTCTCTCTCTCTCTCTCCCTCCTTGATCTTTATTTTCTATTTCACTCTCTCCTTTTCTACAATTCGCGAAGAGTCTCTCTCTCTCTCTCTCTCTCTCTCTCTCCCTCCCTCTCTCTCTTTTTCGACCACACTTGTAATTACTGGTAGAAATTAGTTTGCTACGGTACCACCACAAACCAGTAATTGTTCTGAATTTCCGAGAGGAAGGTATCGTATTAAATTCGACTCTCTTCTCTAACGAGAATCAACGGGACTGATCACTGTTAGTATGTTTCTATAATCAAGATGGTGTCTTAAAATATTCGGTATAACAAGCGAGATAAAAGGATGATTATCATTTTTAACTGGTGTAACATAGTATGATACTTAATCAAGTACACGAATATCCGCTTCAAAACTTTTTGGGATGATAACTAGTTATATCAATATCTTCAATTTTCTTTTATTTTTAAATAAAATTAACAAAAATAAGATTCGATCGTAAATAAGAATGACGTGAGCAATGGATTATTTTAATTATTTTCTACTACGTGAGAAAACAGACAGGGTATAACATATCGAAAAGTCGATCGTTAAAGTCAAGGAGCTTGGAAGAGGTTACAAAAAGGTCGAAATAATAAAAGGAAAGAAATGTAAAGTAGAAAGAATGGATGGTGTTGCAAATGAAAGACAAACACTTAGGAGGATATATATATATACATATATATATATATAGAGAGAGAGAGAGAAAGAGAAGAGGACTGAAGGAAAAGGACAAAGTAAAGAGATCAACAGGAGGGAGAGGAAGAGATAGATAGATAGATAGATAGATAGATAGATAGATAGAGAGAGAGAGAGAGAGAGAGAGAGAGAGAGAAAGAGAAAGAGAGAGAGATGTTAAACGAAGGAGAAGCAAAAAAGAGATAGATAAAAGGGAGTGATAGGTGGTAGGAAGGAAGGGGGGGAAAGAGAAGGGGTGGAATAAGGTAGTGAGAAAGAAAAGAAGGGATGAACAATTGAGAGGAAAGTAAAAGAGAGACGATCATCCGTCCGGAATTAAATTGGCCGCGGGCATAATGCTCGAGAAACCGTGAAATTACCATTTTGAGGCTCTCGCCCGTTTTCAAAGCTACCTTTTCCTGTGAACTAAAACGACTCTGTTATTGGTGACATTCTGCAGGACTTTGTCATCGCCTCCATAATAATCAGTAGAGGAAAGAGAGAAAAGGGCATTTTTCTCGATGTTCCATCAAGAGAAATTTGAATCTCACACTTTTGTAAAGTTCAATATATGAGGCCAATATTTCAATGCAAGATTCGATTCGTTTTATAAGTGTCGCATAAATTTTAATTTTTATTATTCCTTGTCTTCTTTTTCCTTTTTATCCAGATCTTTTAATCGCTCGATGGTCTAATATCTATGAGATACAATATTTTTCTATAAGTAATAATTATTAAGAGATGTTATCTTAAAAAAGAAAGAATACCCTACGAATATATTAAAAAAACGAGCTCGTATCTTTTTCAAAGCTTTTCTTTCTTTTTCTTTCTTTTACAAAATAAATTTACAATCCTACAATCCTTTTCAACAGATTTCTTTTTTTTTATGCGCGGAATGAGATTACTTATCGCATTATACTTTCGATGACTTTCTCTCTCTCTCTCTCTCTCTCTCTCTCTCTCTCTCTCTCTCTCTCTCTCTCTCTCTCTCTATCTCTCTCTTCCTTACACTATCAGGATTACAATTCGAAATAATTATTCTCGCTTTTGTAACCGTTAGTTTCATAAATAACGATTTCTATTGCCTTTTTAACACTTTTTGCATCACCTTTCCTACGCATGAAAAATTTTTGTATAATTATTCTTGTATAATTATACTCGAAATATTAAACGTTTTTACGGGATGTTTTTATTACCAATTACTCTTTCGTAACTCGTATACATATGAGTAACTTTTTCATTTACGGGTTTCCATCTATTCATTTTTATCTCAATATTTCGAGCGTCATCAAAAGAAAAACACAAATATATATGTATGTGTGTTATATGTGCATATATATGTATATATGGTGTAATATATATCAATAAAATAGAAATCGCTTTGAAAATAACAAACGAACGAAAAATCGTTCTTCGAAATAAAAGTGATCTTTTATTACTTGGCTCCAAGTAAGTAACAAAAACGCGTTTCGTGAAAACAAAAACAAAAAAGAAATCAATGATACAGGGATGCTGGTCGAAGCAAAAGGTCGAAGGTAGAGAGTTGAGGGTTGGAGTAAACGGAGGGTAGGAGATCTCGCGTCTATGGTCTCGCGTAAGCACGATAAATTCGTTTTAATAGCGACGTTTATTGCGCCTATGGGCCAAAGAATCAAAGAGGCACAATAACGTTAATGGAATTCATTTGTTTTTTCGCTAAAGTTTACGTGCCCTCGTAGCATAGACATTAGACACACGACTTTTCGCTGTTTCAGCCATAGTTCGACGTTTTTATATAATACATAAGTACATATGTATATCGTTAAAACAAAGGAGGAAAGGGACGATTGGAAAAGGGTTTAAAGGATTTGAGGAAAAATACTGAAGTAGGTAAATATTCATACGGATCATTTACGGAGGATAAAAATATTAATGAATATGCGCACCTATAAATTCATACCTCAAAAGTTTAGCCAGATCGGATTAAAAATTTAAATGTGATTGGCTAATTAACTCGTAATATCGATTTTTATTGCAAATCGAATGAAAATTATCGTTACTTAACATTTTTGAATGATTTCATTATACTATTGATCGTACTACAATTGTACGATCGAAAAATTTTAATAATTTATATTGATTATAAAGTGAATGACTTTATTTTAATTTATTATTATCAACTTACAAATGATAGATTTTACTAATTAAATAAATTAACAAAAAGAACAATTGCGAAAGATATATAATGCTTTCTTAATTTGAATAAAATTAAATATTATCATTTGATTTTTACCACGAGAATTTATTTATAATATTAATTCATGACCACGTGTTATTTCATAATTAGTTTTATTCTTCGTACGAAAGATAGATAAATAAGAACAGATTAATCGTGTATGAAATCGCCAATATCTTTCCTTTCTTTTTTTTTTTTTTTTCAAAATACTTGTAAAACTCCAACACTAAACTTCTGTTCTTCAAGCTAATTTCAATATGATGTTCCTCTACAAGACAATTCATCTTACGAACAAACCCCATCGTCTCTGGCTTTATCTACGGGACCGATTAGAGTTCGAGGGAAGATCCGATGCGAGAATCGATGCATCAAAGTGAAGTTAACACCGTTTATTACAGAGTCAGATCACAGTTGTGCATTTGTGAACGATGGTCTACGTTTGAATGCACGTCTAACGGGAAATGTCGGAATTTGTATCGACGTAGAATTCCTGGTCACTCGAAACTTCTGTATTGTGAGGCAAAGACAATGAGAAATTTAGAATACAACGAAGAAAGTATATATGATATATATATATAGGGAGATATATGTAGGGAGAGAGAGAGAGAGAGAGAGAGAGAGAGAGAGAGAGAGAGAGAGAGAGAGAGAGAGAGAGACAGGAGTAACAAAGTTACACTAGCAATCAGACACGGCGCATACCTGGCGGCAATTAAACTTAAACTCCGTGGAAAGTGTTCCATACATACGTACAGTTAGTTCATCTATATTTAGTTACATACTAATGCACTCTGCCAATCCCGTTTCCTTAAACTCGAAAGTAGTCGGAATCGATTTCAATAGCACTAGAGAACGCACGCCCGATTTCGTCTTAGATTATGCTTATGCATTCTACTAAAGCATTACGCCAGAATTGTTCAACTTCCAAGGAAATCGAACTTTTAAATCCTTATGGGGAGCATCTTTCTTGAATTTCGCTTGTTGAATGTCGTTATCCTGAATTCATTCGAAAAAAGTAAAAAAATATATACTTATACACACACTTATATATATGCATATATATATATATATATATATATATATATATATATATATTAATAATGATTAAATAATTTTAAATAATTAACAGATAAATTAATGATAACATTTATAATTAATTAAACAATTTTGTATAGACGAATATATTTCAGATAAGTTTGATCTTCACAAGATTTTCTTTTCGCAATGGGTTGAATAATAAAAATGTGAATGAAAATTGATCACAAAAGTTAAGAATAAAGAGTTAATTAAATCTTATAAAAATATTATTTCACATGAAATTGTGATGCTTTTTCAATATCCCTTCTTTCGATTACAGGACGAGATTGGGAGAGGGGGAATAAAATTTCTTCTCGTTGAAAACCTTTGCGTTGATTAACATTCCCCAGCCATGTATAAAAGTAAACAAAAGCAAGCGGAACGCAACTTGATGGAAATGAGATTTTTTCGAATCATTTTTACAAATAAACGGAAATAGAAAGACAGAATGAACATATGAAAGAGGGAAAAAGAGAGAGAGAGAGAGAGAGAGGGGGGGGGGGGGGGAGAAGAAAAATATACATATTCATAAAAACAACATAAATACTACATACACATAAAAATGATCGAGATCACAGCTTTTCTCCCCCTCCCACTCGTTAAAATCATCATCCTTCCATTTTCTTTTTTTATTTTATTTTTTTATTTTATTTCGTTTTCTTTCAACTCCAATACTCTTTCCCTTCTCCTCTTCCTCTTGATCCCACCAGTAATACAGGACATCACCAAGTTTTTTGTTTACCCACGGTATATATATCGAGACGAACGCGACGCGAGTAAATTACTGACCGAAGCCCAGTAAACGAACGAACGTAAAATAGAAAAAACGTTCTCTTTTCTGTCAGAGGCGTGTAGTATCGCGCACCATCACTGCCATCGCCATCACCAGCTGTACCACCGATGGTATCGCTGAAAAATCGTCATACGGGCCAAACTGCCGAAAAATTTGGTCAACGAAAATATTCGAGCCATCTGTCGCTTGGGTTTGTATGCGTTCGTCTCTTATTCGACTAATACACTCGTACGTTGCTGGAGAGATAAAAAAGAGAAAGAGAAAGAGAAAGAGAAAGAAAGAGAGAGAGAAACATATATACATACATATATACACACGTGTGCGCAAACATATACGCACACAATGAAAGTGGATGCACCAGAATAATTCATCGTCTGTATTCGCGACGCGTGTAAACACGTAGTTTACAAACTGAACGACCGAACCAGGTTGCAGTAGTTTTGTCGTCTATACACTACTACTACTACTTCTCTCTCTCTCTCTCTCTCTCTCTCTCTCTCTCTCTCTCTCTCTCTCTCTCTCTCTCTCTTTCTCTCTCTCTTTCTTTCTTTTTCTCTTTCTTTCTCTCCCTACCCTTCTATTTCTAGTTAAACCAAACGCAATCATTCTTCCACGCAGATGTTATTCCTTGTTAGAAAGAGAAAGAAGAAAAAAAAAGTATTTCAATCTATGACTATAAAGGGAATATATATCACCTATATGCACGCACGCACGCAAACACATATATACACACACAGAGCCATGAGAGTAAAACAAATAAAACGAGTTATACATGATTGTTTCGAAGATATATACATATATATATATAATGTATAAAATAATAGTAACGAAATTGAAAATCATCAACACAATACTATTAAGAGGGGAACTACGTTTAGATGACTCAAAAAATTGAATTTTTTTTTATTCCATAAATTGTTAGTAAAACTATTTAAAAATATGTTCCCAAAGTTTCAAATAAAAATTTCAATTCGTTCTGATATTACGAGTGGTTAAGTGAGCATCGTTAAGTGCCAGAGCGCGGGACATGTGAAACGGATCGGTCACTCAGGTAGTCATTTATGAACTACCTATAATTTATTTGAAAGAGAGAGGAATATCGACAAATATTCTTTTGTTCATTTTCACAATAGAGGTCTTGGTGTTGTTTTGACAAAGCGTCGACTTTAACATTAGTTTGGTACCGACCTTCGTATCGTGTGTTTCAAGTTCGGCGACAAAATGTCAACATATCCGAAGAAAGAACATGGTACTTCTACTCGCACTAGTAGACCACGTAAAAGATCCTTCCACGGAAATCAGTATTCTAATAGTGAACCAAGTAAATGTGACGAGGATAAAGAAAGTATCAGCGCAAACAAACTTTCAGATGCCATAAATGAAAATGTGATTGTTAATCCTCAATATTGTTATACGAAGGATATGAAAAAGAAGGATTGCTATATGATGCTGGATTTGCTGATTAACCAGTAAGTAGTTTAAATAAATTCATTACTGCTTTGAATTTGTTGTTTTTGGTAATTTTTTTTTCAAGTGCGTTTTTCTCGTAGACTTTTTCTTAATTTGTGTACACTCTAACTCAAAAAGTTTTTAATCAATCATTTTAAAATTTGATAGTTAGTTTCTTCATATGAACCTAAATTTGGAGTAATATCGTTGTTTAAAGTATTTTTTTATTATAAAAAAAGTTATTAAAAAATGTCAAAAAATTGTGCTTTTTTGTTTAAAGACCTCTAAAAAATGCAATTTAAAATTTTTTTAGTGGAAGTTAGGTTCATATAGAAGAAAGACATGTCCTTATAGTAAATTTGAAATCCTATTGATCTCAGATGAAAACTGTGACCTCCAGAATGTACACAAACAGTTACGTTTGATGGTGACCTCCGATGAATGGCAACTGATATCTTCTATATTTTCCGAGGAAATACTTTAGAAAAATTACAATCTTTATTTGAATATATGTATAAAATTTTCTCAAAATATCAATAAATTATATACATTCTTTTCTTGTTAAAAAAATTCATGCAAATTACTAAATAACGTAATCCTAAACCTATTTCCCCCCTTAAGGGGAAAATGGGCAGAGATGAGAAAAAATATCGGATGTTTTCTTTTATCACAAAATTAAAACGTCGGATCGTCAAAACGTTCCCCATTTAAAATATTATTATATTTTCATTTTTCCTTTATTTATTATATAATAATATAAAAATTACGTTTATTTGACGAGTGGCTTAATATCTATTATTTCATTCCTCGTTTGACATTTGTTACGGGAAAAATTGCGAATGATGTTCGCGAATGAAATGTAAGTATAGTTCATTCTACCATATCGTATTTACACGTATAATAGAATATTTATATATTTAGTTTATAGACGATATAATGCGAAGAATATTATAGAGTATCAGAGAAGTGAAAACATTTGATTATTCCTTTTACGAGAACGAAAATATGTAAATACTCTTTTAACGGTTAACGATTTCCTTCAGTTATTTTACTTCAGTTTCAGTTTCAGTATCATTTCAATTATTTATTTATTCGATTATTAGGTAGTACGCGATTGTCATTAAAAATCATGATAAAATTTGTTATCGTTAGAACGGAAGTTACATGAGGTCTAATAGAAAAAATGGCCTTTTCTTGCGACACATCGACATTTTTTTACATACAAACTGTACAGAATCGAATCTACACGAATGAAACGAACTTCGTTTATTTTACAATTCGCACGGGATGGAAAAAAGAAATGAAGGAAGATTGCTTTCGATCGAAATGCTCTTTCTTCCTTTTTTTATTCTTTTCTTTTTTCTTTCTTTTTAGTTTTTTCCTCTATTCGACGTTTTTCCTTTGCTTCCTTCCTTTCCTTTTTTTTTTACTTTCCTCTCTCTCTCACGTTCTCTTTCTCTTTCCCTCTCTTTCGTTTCATGAAAAAAGGCTTCACGATCTCTTGCAAATGTACCTGAACGTAGATGAAAAGAAAAGGTCTGAGAGTAAAAGAGAAAGAGAAAAAGAGAGAGAAAGAGAGAGAAAGAGAGAGAGAGAGAGAGAGAGAGAGAGAGATAGAGAGAGAAAGAGTAGAAAGAGAAAAGCAATGTTTCTCCGATTCCACCGAACTCTTGTGAACAGTCGGCATCGATTGCGTAGAGAAAAACAAACGGGTTGAAAACTACGATCGACAATGAGTATCATGGATCAGAACGTATCCAAACAATCCTTCTTTACCAATGATTTCTCCGTTTCTTCTTTTTGCGGAAATAAACAACATAGAGTTTCGTTTGAAAGACAGAGAAAGAGGGTAAACTCATAAAGTTTATATGAAAATGATAACTCATCATTGGATGAGTACGGTATCATTTAAGTTCATTGGTAAAATTACGCATTGTAAAAGATCAGACTTCAATTGGTCGTCTCTATTTTTTTTTCATTTTAATCATGAATAAGGCTTAGTACTCATTTAAAATTGTTATTATTTTGTTTATTTTTATTATATTTAAGGTACATATATATAACAATTTTTTTTTATTATTTAATTAGAATCGTTTTTCATATGTTTACGTCAAAATTCTTCCGACAAAAAAATGAAAATTTATCTACGTCCGAAGTTGTCAAGCAACACATTAAATGAAGACAAGTTATAAATAATAATGGCTAATAATTATTTTTCAGAATGATGTTAATCTTAATTTTTATCCACATATATGACAAGAATTGAACAAAAAAAAACTTTGAATTATTAATAATTTATAAAATGAAGAGATATGATGAATATATTTACGAATATATATTTAAACTTTATTTTAAACAATAATTATTAGTATATTTATATACGTATACAAATTTAATCTCTTATATATATACATATATATATATATATATATATATATATATATATATATTAATAAAAAAATTATTGTAATAATATGGTAAAATAATTTTTATACATCCTGTATATATTTGAATTATATCATACGATATTACTATCATCTGGTACATAAGATTATGCAGGTTAGAAAGATAAGAACTGGCAATGAGACGGAGATGGGGGTGGGATTGAAGACTTAGGGTCTTTTTAAACGACATTAATAGTCGCGTGACTTTAGGTTATTGCACAAAAGTATTCTCTTCCGGCATCATTGATTTGATTTAATCATATCACGATAGTAATCTCAAAGAAAAATAACGTTTCTATGGCTAATTCTGTCTCATACTTTTCACGGAAATAATATATCATTATATGGCAAGTATAGCTTATGAAACCGTGATGTTATTAAATGTTATTATCGTCATAAATATAAAGCGGAGGCTAAGAGGTTTGGAAAGAAGGAAAAGAAAGCAAAAAAGAAAGAAAGAGGGAGAAAGAAAGAGAGAGAGAGAGAGAGAGAGAAAAATTGCAAATGAGGTCGCATTTACGCGCCTAAATTAAATTTTCTCGCGTTTCATAGCGAAGTATCATTATATTTATTTTCTCTCTCTCTCTCTCTCTCTCTTTCTGTCTCTCATTCTACCTCTTTTATGCTACGATCTTTCATCAGAAGCCAGAAAGAGACGACGAAGAGAACCAACTTGTGATTTCGAGTATACTCAGGAAAAATGAATTCTTGATCCGCTCAAGCCGCAAGAGCTCGTCGCGGCATCCGTTTCACTACTCTGTCTACCTTCCCTCCGTCTCTTGTTCGCTTCACATCCGGTTTCGTGGTGCAACTAAATAAATAAATAAATAATTTCCTACCGATGCGTGCATAACTCCACATTGCAATCTAAGAAGATGCCAATGATGAATAAAACGAGAAAAGAAAAAGAAAGAAAAATAAGAGAAAAAAAAAAGAAAAGAATTAATTAATTAACAAACTGAACAAAGAGATATTAAATTATCCATTTAACGTAATTCTTGTAACACATACATATATTCATACAAGTATGCACATTTAAAACTTAATAAAATCTTCTATAACATCATGTTAATATTAAAATTATATAAATATATATATATATGTTTTGTCATATTTTTTTTCGTTAATTAATTGTTAGTTCGTATAAAAAGGATTAACGTTTATTATTAATTATGGTCATTATACCATAGTTATGTTGGACATTATATACATTCTTTTTTTTTGTTTTTTTTTTTTTTTTTTTTATCTTTTTCATATACGAACAATATTACATTATAGATCGTTAAGGTAGTATTGAAAATTTCGTTCCCATTGATTAGTTAAAACAAGTAGACCTCTTTTTTTTATTGCAATTGTGTAAGTTACATCTACGTTACATCTACGTGATCTAGTCCCTAACAAGAAGCAAACGTTAAATAAGAGACGATCAATCAAGCGTACGCGGGTGTAAATCGCGCGAAACAAGAATTCGTGCGGAACACGATTCCAGACGCATTCTTCTACTGTACTTGATTCCAACGTCCTAGTATGTTGTTTACGATTGTATGTCTCTGTGTACGTGTTAGAAAAGGGAGAGAACAAATAAATAAACGATCCCGTCGTTCTCTTGATTGCCACGTTCTTTCTCGCGGAGCGTAGAGTTTGTAACGCAGGTTAATAAAGAGTAGAATACATAAATTAACGAGACAATGCCTATACAAGAGGGGAGAGGAAAATGAAATGCACGACGAAATAAAAGGAGAAAAAAAGAATTGATAAACGAATTCGATGAAACGGTAAATAGAACGGTGAATGACGAGATAAACGAAACAAAAAAAAAAGAGAGGAAGAGAGTATGAAAGGGAGTACGATCCAACCGTTCATTGAATTATTTTCATGAAATATGTATATATTCTTTACTTAAATATCCACGAACGAGTTTTGAAAAATCAATTTTCACGGCCAATGTATAATGTAAAACAGTAAAATGATCTAACAATTTAACGTACATTGTGCAAAAATTGAGAATTAAAAATACATAAAGTTGAAACGATTTTATCACAAAATTTTTCAGTTCAGAATATAAATTCGCATATTTCGAACTAGCGTATATTGAAATCAAATGTATAGTTTGATCATTCTAAACTAAATATTAAATAAAGTAAATTGATTAATTCAATTAATTTATAAAATCCGATGATTTATAATAAAATATTTATTTTTTCGTTAAAACATATTGTTAAAAAACGAAATAAGATTAAAGCAAGTAAAATAAATTGTCTGAAATGATATTAACATAAATTCCTGTAAGACTATAGACATCTATGAATAATTATAAATATATATTAATGAGTCTGTACGTATAGTTTGCGTTGTGCATGATTGTATATATGTGTGACGCTTCTTGAAAGTTCAAGAAGTTATTCTCTTTGTCTTCACGTTACAATAATAATATAAATATCGATGACTCATACTTCGTTCTTTTTTTACATCGTGCGATCATAAAAGCAAAAATATAAATCCACACATAACTTCGTCTTATTAGAATAAATTAGAATATACATATACACACATATATATATATATATATATATATATATATATATATATACACAGCACTATATGTATATAATTATAATGTGTTGTTAAACGTTGTTCCTTTTATTTGTATTGCTTTAATTCCATCCATTTTTTTCGAAAAAATCAATAACGTATAAGTATACGATCTATCATACTTATACACACACACTTACACATACATTATTTGGAATTACAAATGTTCGGTAATATTTTTATTTTAGTTAGTAATTAATTTTGATATAATTTTTATTTTTTATCCTCTACACGATTAATTAATTACATGACGAAAGACGAAGAATTATTCTGAAAACTGTAATATTAAAGTCAGAATGAATTTTTACTTTAAAAAAACCGAAATGCTATACACACTCACAGTTTCATAAAAATGAAAAATTTTTAAATTAAAAATCCTCCTTTGGTAACCGTGTCATTTAGTCTGAATTACTACCACAAAATATTTCAATAAATTCTCGGCAAGTAAGTAGATATATTCAACATTTTCGTTGACTACGAATGTGAAATTTTGAAATGTTTCCTTGAGCATTAGGTTTGCTGGTAATCGTAAGCGTATATACTTAAGTCAAGCAAGATAAGGTTTATTTTCGTGATAAACGCGCAACGCAGGAACATCTTGAGCGAACTGCAGCACTCTGTACTGCATTATAAACGCATAATATAACGGTAGCTGCGGAGACAAATGTGTGGTGGGGAAGCGTGCCGGGCGTGTTTCACGTAGGAAGGAAATAATAAAGCTCGCGCATGGTTGATGAGGGTCGATGGGAGAGGGGGGAAGTACAGGAAGAGAGAGGGGAAGGAATTTAAACAACGATCGTGAGATTCGTAACGAACTCTAAGACATTTATCTTTTATAATATACAGCATGAAAGCTCATTTGAAAAATAATCATTGAAATTTCTTATATAGATATATAAAATGACAATAATTGTAATGTAGGATGTGTCATTTATTAGTATTTCATGTGAAAGCTCGTTGGAGAAATATTCATTGTAATCTACCATATAAATATATAAATATAAATATATATATATGTATATAAATATTTAAATTATATATATTTATATATATATATATATATATATATATTTATATTATAAAATAATAATAATAAAGATAGGATATAATTTCTTAATTTCTTGAGAAGGCACTTCATCACTGAAAGAAAATGAATATAAGGAATGTAATTTACTGATTAGCAGAATTAAACATGAATGAAAAATTTATTACTTAAATTACAACTAAAAGAATATGGCAAAACTAAATAAAAATTATTTTACTTCAAAGAAAATAGGGACTATAAAAGCAACCAGTGCAAGTAATTATGGTGCAGGGAAAGCTCGTAAAAAAGCGACCTGCACTCGCGTAGGAAATGATATTGTCGAGATCTGTTGGATGAGAGAGAGAGAGAGAGAGAGAGAGAGAGAGAGAGAGAGAGAGAGAGAGAAAAGAGAGAGAGGAGAGAGGAGGAAAGAGAGAGAGAGGAAAAGAGAGATAGTTTTTAGAGGACGGAGTTAAGTGACCATCGTTACGATGCTCCATATACGCGCGTCACGTGTTCTATGATTTATTCAGACCCGTCATAATTGCGATATCGCATGCATTGCCATTGCGGATCGCCGCAACAGAGTCTCCGCGCTGCTGAAATTGCAAAACCGTTGGCGGGACATGGTCCTGGGACACGATAGGACACACTAGGACACGCCGGCTCGAGCGTGAAAATCGGAAACGCCCTCTGGGAAATGCTAATTTCCTGATTTGTAACGGGTCGTGAACCGAATCCTTCAACTGCCCCACTTCATCTCTCTCTTTCTATACACATACACACATACGTACATACACACATACATACACATGACTTCCTACCTACCTTTTTCTCTTTATTGTCTCATAAGTATGCAATTATTTACGGTAATGTTATTTATCGCATTTTTTCCTTTTTTTGTTGTTGTTGTTTTTTTTTTTTCTATTTACAGCGACAATTCTAATCCAATAAACTTTTGTCCCTCTTATTTTTCTTTATTTCTTCGTTTTATCTCTGGCCCTTTTATGTATTTGGCATATAATATTTATTTAGTATAATTATTTTCTTGTATTTACACATTACATATATAGAAAAGATCTAATGCAATAAACTATTTCTATCTTTCTCTTTGCGTTACGAAAATATTCGACTTTCTACCGTTAATTTAGTAAATGTTCGAAAGCGAAAAAAGCATTGTTGTACTTTTGCTTTTCCCCTTAAACGAACAAATATAAAAATTTGCATATTTCATGAGGAACTCGTCGTCGATTAAAATGAAGTAAAAAAAAAAAAAATAATAAAAAAAGAAAAAAAAAAAAGAAGAAAAATCTCTGTTTGCATAATTCGTACGTTCGAATAATTCAAGAATATCACACGGTTTCGTCACGTGTCGTGATTTTAATTATCATGCGAAATGCATTTTAATAACTCGAGAAACATCGGACTTGTAGTAAAAGTTCGTAAAATTTTGTTGCGTTGCTCGTTACGTAAATTACTGTGACATTTTTCGACCATGCAAAAATTTATTCATTGTGGATACGTTGCAAAATCGACGCTTTTTCGTATGCGCATACGTGTATATAGTGTTTTGAAAAAAAGAGTTAACGGCTTAAAAGATTTTACACAGTAACTACTTATTAAGATAAGTACAAAAATTCTCAGTTAAAGTAGTTCATAAAATTTACTTCAACAAAGTAATTTTCAGTGTTAATAATAACGTTTGAATCTGCTCTGCTAATGAAAGATTATGAAAATTGACTTTATCACGCTCAAGTCAGTCCATATAAGTATATATGTAAGTACTTTTATCTATCTATATAAAATGATAAAAACTTTTTACTTATAAAATAACATCGAAATTGATTCTAGTTTTAGTTTATCCTTTGATTAATATTTCACATATTCGAAATTATACTTTATACATTATATATCATTCAACTTTATTTGAAATTATTTGAAAGGAGTGTTTCATACGAATGACATTCTTTATCACGAATACGAGATTACATTTGATAATAAAATAACTTTGAAGATATTCAATCCACTTAATTATTTACTAAGTTAATATTAATTAGAAAGTTAATTTTAAAAGTTTCATGGCCACACCGTTGATGTTCTTTCAAAGAATAGAGAATTTCATAAGGAACACGTGAAAGGAGCGACGTGTTCGTTCCAGCCGTTCCGCATATATGCACCGCGAAGAAGATTATTTTGGATATACTGTCTCGGTGGGAGATAGCTGGCTCTTCTACTTCGTAACACAGAGCTGAGAGAGAATAAATGAGTGAAAGATAATATTACAGCTTCCTTTTCTTAAAATATTTCAAACGCAACAATATCCCCTCCGAGATGTTAACATCCATGAGAGAACTTTATCGTTGTTTCATATTAAATTTTGCAATGTACTTGTTTACTTATCAATTTTCAACTTTAAGAAACCATGGTATTAGAATGTGACACATTACATTTTCCCGTAACTTGAATCGAAACTTTTTCATTCTTAACAAAAATATATCATTTCCTCAATGACGATTTAAATAATCTGTGAAATTTAAAAAAGACAAAAAAACAAAAACAAAAAAACTTAAAAATTTGATTATATTAATATTTTTTTACAATGATCTACTTCTTTAAACCATTATAAATGTATAATACATTCAAAATAATGAGAAATGTGTATGTGTGTATGTATTTTTTAATTTTTATTAAAAAATAATTTATAATTTTTTTTTTGTAATATAAAATGCAAATGACAAGCTAATGACGTATAATATTTGAGATAAAAATTCTTTAATTATTTTTAGGTGTGTACTATTTAGAAGTAATCAAAACACAATATAGATTTCGTCTACAAATGCAATAACTCGGAAAGTAGTACTTTGAGATGTTTACTTTGTATCAGAAAAATTGTAGTTGAAGAGAAGGTTTTTAAGATTTGAGAGTAGATTTTAAAATTTGTTATTATTCGAAAATGGAATATAATTTTCGTGGGATTTTTAAACAATGCCAGTAATAGTAATAATAATAATAATAATAATAATAATAATAATAATAATGTAGTAGATAATAATAATTATGATGATAATGATAATATAATATTAATAATAATGAAGATAATAATAACAATAATAATAATTAAATGATACTGAAAAAATTATAAACGTAGAATAATACACTTGCATAAAAATGTTTTTCAAATTTGACAATTTACAATATTTTCTTAAAATCGAACGGAATATTTATTTTTTTCCTTGTCCACATAATTAAAAATTATCCATATATTATTTGTTATACGAGACAACGTTGGTACAGAAGAAATTACTTACGATATATGAATATGTCGTAATATAATATATTATTTGGGACACGTTATTTCTTTAAATGAAAAACAAAAATTATTATTATATCTTGTTTAAATAACATCTATACATGTTCGTATGATCGCAGAATTGTCCATGACGATTTAATATTTCAAGAGCAATGAAAAAGTTTTCTCATAAAATTCAATTTTTTCATTGTTACGTGTATGTATCTTTGTTAGAAAAATAGAGAAAAATATTTCAAAATATTGATATAATTTATAATATCAATTATTTGAATATTAAATAGAATGTCAATATTAGAATGAAAATGTTCCGTAATACCGATATCAAAAAGTTCACGATTTGAAGGAAAAAATGCAAATGATCTAATAATGGGATATTCTGATATATCGATATCCTGCATGACGATGTTATAACACGGAAACATAAAAATTACAATGGAAATAACCCGTAAAGTTGTCGACTTTTTTCATAGAAAAAGAAGACGTGGACAGATAGGAAAACAAATTTTTGCAGAATCGGCGAACTCAATTTTCCTTCAAATTCAAAACGAATTTGATCGGTTTTAAGAATTTCATATCGCAGCTAACCCATCTATCCTGGAACTCAATACCACTAGAAGAGCATAGAATATTCGAAATCATTGAATAACCGTGTCTCTCTATCGCGCGCTAATCGCACGCGTTTATCATAACGTTTCCTGCCTCGATTATTACGAACCTAGCATCCATGTCATACATATTTCTCTGAAAATAGTGATCCTGCATGTTCGACCGTGATTTTCCTAATTATAGGACCATTGGACTAAAATTTCATAAATTCGTTTTTAATGAGAATACGATCAAATTTACGAACTTTATATTGCGGTACATATTATAATAAAATCGTAATTGTTCCTTTAATATATAAAGATTTCTTATACATTTAATAGAAAAAGAGAGATAGATAGAGTGATAGATGGAGTGATTGATAGATAGATAGATAGATAGATAGATAGATAGATAGATAGATAGATAGATAGATATAGAGAGAGAGAGAGAGAGAGATAGAGAAAGAAATTCATAATTAAAATTATTCCTTATCCGTCGTATAATGTAGAAAAGGAAGTATATTTAATAGAAAATTGTTTTATTTGTTTTGAAGAAAAATAAATGATTTCCTTGAGAAAGCAAAGTGCATACGTATAATATTCTTTTCAAGTTTTTGAAGAAACACTGGACCATTCGAATGAGAAAGATCTTTTCTAAACGACGAGAGGAAAGGGAATGGGGGAAAAGAGACAGAGAAAGAATATTTGCGCCAGGAAGAGAAGCCATGTAAAGCCTTCGCCACGATTTTCTACGACTCTTTGGGACGCCATTATCGTTTTTCTTTCTCCTTTACTCACCGATCCTGAATCAAAAAGAAAAAGAGAAAGAGAAGGAGAAAGAGAAAGAGAAAGAGAGAGAGAAAGAGAAAGAGAGAAAGAACGAAAGAGAGAGAACATGGAGAAGGTGAATTCGGCATAGTGTATATCGACGTAGAGTAGTACCGACGGGAAAAAAATGTATTATTCATTCGAGCAGCGAGCGCTATTCTAGCCGTCGCTTTTTCATCCTCCTTTGAGCCACACCGCAATCACAAACAGTTTCTTATATCTTATTCTTTTTCTTTATCCGCCATCATCATCACCATGTCTTTTTTTTTTTGTTTATTCATACGTATTCTTGAACGATTTATGCGTTTCCTACTGAACGCATAGTCATCTTCTCGCTATCGATAATACTGAACGTTATTACACTGCAACTATTCCAACCCATGACAACCCTTCTTCCTTCTAACCCTTCTTCTTGTCCACCTGAGTCTTTTCTTCCGAGTCACCAGCCAATCATCACTACTCTCTCTCTCTCTCTCTCCCTCTCTCTCTCTCTCTCTCTCTTTCTGTCTGTCTATCTTTCTCACTTTCTTGTCCTTCTTCGTAGACCATGGATTTTAACGAGCAAATTATGTTGTTTTTTTTCTTCCTTTTGTTTACATATCCGTGAGGAGAAAGATGATCGATGACGATCTCACGGACGTCTTTGTCGATGGTACGGATTAATGCTTATTTTCTTGCTTTTCCTTTCGTTATTATGGCTTATTGAAAGAAAGGATATGTGAGTGTGTGTGTGTATATATGTATGACGTGTGAGTGTCAGTGTGTGTGCATGTGCATGTATTCATATGTATTCATGTGTTTATGTATGAAAGAGGGGGATGATTTCTTGACGGAAGTTCAGTAATCTGTTGCATAATAAATTATTAAAAGGGAAAATGAAACGACGGTATATTCCTAATTATTTGTTTCACATAATTATATCTATAATAAATGTAAAATTATATTTTACGTTTATTTCTGCGAGAATTCTTTTTTCTTTCTTTCTACAAGATAACTGATCTTCGAAACTGGTGTTCGCAAAATAAGTTTGAAATATCTTAAGATGCATTTGTCTATCTGGTAGAATACGAAATATTCGTAAAAAAATCTTAACGACAAGGTTAAATCAAAAAAAAAAAAAAAAAGTTATCAAATGTATAAGTCCCATTTAATTCTACGCTTGTAATGTTTGATAAATGATCAAATTAATTAAAAAGGATATGAGACGTATGTTTAGGATTGATCCTATTAACAAAATAAATGTTAAGTGATATGGTATACGATTCATTAGAAATATACCTGAAAATGGCATGATATCTTTTGCGAGTGACTATTATTTGTTCCACCAACTTTTCACTCTCTCTCTCTCTCTCTCTCTTTCTCTCTCTCTCTCTCTCTCTCTCTCTCTCTTTCTCTCTCTCTTTCTCTCTAGCTCTTTCTCCCTTTCTTTCTTTTTTTTCTTCTTTTTCTTTTTCGCTCAATCGATTTTATTCCTATAGAAGCTGGCGACACAACGGAGAAGGTTTTTCTACGAGAAATCCTTTGTTTTTGAGAAATGACAACAGGAACACCCACCGATAATAATTCTCCGTGCGATTCCACATACGTAGTACAGTTTCTCTCTGTCTTTCTTTCTTCTTTCTGCGTATATTTACACGTCGACTGTCGCTTTTATCTTCCGGTTCTGTTTCCTTACCTCGCACATACACACACAGAAGAACAAGAACACAGAAGAAGAAAAAACGAGCAAAGGACCAAAAAGAAAGAAATATATATATATATATATATATATATATATATATATATATATATATATATATATATTAAGAGAGACAGAGAGAGAGAGAGAGAGAGAGAAAGAGAGAGAACGAAAGCTGCCATTCGTGAAACTGGAAGCAAACGTTCAACCACACTGTGCGATGACGCAACGACGCGAAGGCGATTATGAACAAAAGTCTTTCTTCTCGCTCTTTAAGAAAGCACATTTCTTTTTTTTATATTCTTTTTCTTTCTTTCATACTGTCTGTTCACTTATTGCCTTTTCTTGTACTTTACCTTACTTAGTTACTTTTCTCACAACTACACAACATTATCTCTGTTATTTATTTCTTTTTCTTCATTTTGTCATTGGCATGGTGTGTATCGTGAAAAGTACGAACGTAAATTATTATTGCATTGGTAGAAGAAACATAAGGACGGTGCAAAGTTTAAATTATTATGTTCGACAAGTTTATGCAAATCTAAGCTATTATATTCAAAAGTTTTTCCATGACCTAAGGCATTACATTCGAAAAGTTTATGCAAATCTAACGATATTTTATTTTCACTATTACGTGTCCATCTATGTAAATTATTCTTACGTGTTAAAATTTATAATTCTATAGGATATAAATCGTCATTTTCGTTGCAAGGATATATGTTTTGAATAATAAAAAATCAGTTGACAATTTATATTTTAAATGTTTTATCAAAAGATTAAAAACAATCC
Organism: Vespa velutina; assembly: GCF_912470025.1. NCBI lineage: Eukaryota > Metazoa > Arthropoda > Insecta > Hymenoptera > Vespidae > Vespa > Vespa velutina. The sequence continues at coordinate 9,395,024 of NC_062188.1, forward strand.
ATGCTCAAAGGGAAAAAGTCATTATAAAAAAGGTGGAGACATTTATGAGTGTCCATCAAATAGCATTTTCCGTAATCAATTTCTTTCGAAGTATACGAGATAGCGATTACGGGACAAAATAGGAGGAAACGTAATGCCGCATAATTTCCGTAAACGTAATTTCCGTGGAAGAAAGCATCTTAACGTAAGAAGTAATAGCAGAAGTGCTAGGGAGAAAAAGAGAAATAGAGATAGAGATGGAGATAGAGATAGAGATAGAGACAGAGAGAGAGAGAGAGAGAGAGAGGGAGAGAGAGAGAGAGAGAACAGAGATAAAATACGAGGAAAGAGTAAAAGTAGAAGAAGATGAAGTAACGAATGAAGATATTCTTGCAAGAGATCTCTCTCGTATCTCTTAAGACTTTCAAATCCGACACGAGCTCGCGGCTTTGCGGTACCATTTAAAAAGAACATCTCACGAATGAGAGTAATCGTTGTTTCTTCTCCCTTTAATCACGATCTTTACATGAGATATTACAATGAACTTCCTTCCTTTTTTCGTTTCTTTTTTTTTTCATAAAATAACACAAAACATCATCCTTCAAAGTTAACGTCAATATTATTGCATTATCTCGATGTATTCATATCGGTTAGAGAAGATGAAAAGAATGAACAAAAGGAAAAAAAAATGAGAAAAAAAGAAGGAAAAAAGAAAGAAAGAAGGGAAAAAAAATATCTTAATTAAAAGTAATCTCGGCCGATCGCAGGTACTCCGTGCTGTCTGCCGGATGAACGAGGATGATTTATTACCCGTAGCATCAGCAGTGATTTATAATCGTCCGTCTTCCCTCCATCGATTTCAATTTTTTGATATTAAACCGCGGCCGATGTCTTGCTTTTCTTTTCTTACTCTCTTTCTTTCTCTCTCTCTCTCTCTCTCTCTCTCTTTCTTTCTCTCTCTCTCTCTCTCTTTTCTTTTTCTTCTTGTTCCTTCTTTATCTTTCTTCCTATTTCTTTCTGGACTGACGCCAAAATAGATAAAATGCCGAAAGTCACGAGCCGCTCATGGAGAGAAAGAATAATTTCCTTATCGTTGGGCAAGTATCGGGCATTTTTTTTCGAGACTGACTGAATCTTATTTCTGGTAAACACGCCATCTTTACGTACTTACTTACAGGTTGCGTCTTAAGTGGCATCATTCAAGTGACAAGAAAAAACGATCTATAATAATAATTTCGATGTAATTTCGATGTGGAGTTATTTACTTCAGTCAAAAGATAAATAGTTTTTTAAAAAATGTAATTGAACGGGATGTCTAGGGAAAGGATGTACATTAAATCTTATAAAATTTACAGAAAAATATAAAAACAATTTTTTTTATCTTACTCGCTGTAACGATTACAGAGACAACTGATGTAACATACGTTCTAGCTCTACTTTGAAAAATAAATAGATAATAATCTGATAATAAATAAAACTTTTTTAATGGAAATAAAAATTTGTTATAGACAATTTTGTATTCGCATTTCTTTTTCATTATTAAATTATTTGTTTTTGAAAGAGAGACGTATATTACACATTAGTTATTTTTTTTTAATTGCTATAAGGAGCAATTATATTACAAATAACAGATATAAACATCAAGCCTAATTTGTATTAAATTTATTTATCATCAAATCAGCTTATAATTTTGAAAATCAATACAAAATATACATACATATATATATATATATATATATATATATATATATATGCGTGTGTTAATTACTTATAATGAAAATTTTCTAAACAACAATCCATAAATTCTAAATAACAAATCTAAATTGTACAATACCTAGTATTGAATCAGTCTAATCCACACAAACAGAAAAGTATTTAATAACGAGAGATATGTTAATTCAAAAATATGCTGTTTTTTTTCAACAAGGTTACTACCTATCGTTAACTTTTGGAAAAGTTGATTTTGAGCTTCCGGCAAGTGAATCTTGTATCAGAAATAACTAAGCAAAGAAAAAAAAAATCATTTTCCCTCATAAAACTTCGTCGAGCTTTATTACATGAAACAACCTTACTATGTAGATTTTAAAGTTATGAAGAATCATGAAAGCATACGAATTGCAATTGATTCTTTATTTTTCTCATTTTTTTTCTTTTTTTTTTTTTTCAATTCGAGTTATAGGTTCAAAAGAAAAACTTCTTTTGTACTTTTTTTCTTTTTCTTTTTTTCGATCGTAATTTTCGCTATACTTATCTGATGTCGGACTTTCACAGAAGTTGATTATAGAAAAATGGGTTAAGTTATTTTCGCTTATTACTTTCCGATACTCTTGAAAATGATATAATCGATATATCTGATAAACGTATAATACAAACGCATAATACAATTTCGATTCTTTATCGATGGTTCCAAGAAATGAACGGACGTTCGTTCGATTTTTCTTTAAATTACATTGACACATATAATGTATCTTGAAACTTAAAAAAGAAAAACGAAAAAATTAATGATTTGAGTTTCAACGATTTATCTTTTCATGAAAATTCAATCTGAAAGATCTTAATCATCAAACTTTAATCATCAATCAATTATCAAAGTTAATTATAAAATTCTTATTTATTTAAGCATTAAATGCGTGTTAAGATTTAACGTACAGAGAATTATTTTAATACTTTTTATTACAGAATTTTTGCATATATTGGAAACTATTTAATTCGTTTGGAACATTAGTAATAATATGAGAAATATACAAAATAAAACGTGTAATACTTTATGAAAATTTTACAAAAAGTAATTAGTAAAAAAAAAAAAAAATAAATTTTCAGTTTATTTAAATCTTCAAATATATGGGAAATCCTTGATAACACTGTAAAACAAAAATATACTTTGAATTTTTTCCTAAATAAAAATAATCAAATTTCTGATATTTTTTGAGAGATGAGAAAAACAAACAGGACATTAGAATTATCAGCTCTGATATTTTAGTTATACCATTTGCGGATATTAATGTAAAGTATATGTAATCATAGTAAAAACAATAACAAAATAATTTGATTTTTTTTTTAACAGAACATAAAAGAAAACAATTCCTTTGATTTAATTAATATGAGAATGACTCAGCGTTCCTGTATTCACATGTGCCAACGTGGTTTCTAAATTTCAAATTTTCTAAGTATTTCTAAAATCAGCCATATATCACAAATGGGAAATAGTTAATATTGACTTTAGAAGTTCACATTCATTGTCTTCATGTTAAAATCAATAAAAATAGACTATTTTTAAGACAAAAAGATTTTCATTGTTGTTTGGTATAATTGTTCTATCGAATCAACTCATTCGCACGTCGTATTTGAAGATTAATAATAATGAAAAGTGAAAGTTTATCTAACAAAGAGACAAATTTGTAATTACACTTTATTGAAGTCTCACGATTAACAATGACGTCAATTGAATTAGTCGATCGATCCTTACTTCCACTCGGTCGCGTAACGGATCGATGCTAATTGAGTTAGCCGTAAGTTCACGTCGAAGAATCGATACTTGAGGAAGAAATCTGCTCAAGTGAGAAAGAGAGAGAGAGAGAGAGAGAGAGAGAGAGAGAGAGAGAGAGAGAGAGAGAGAGAGAGAGAGAGAGAGAGAGAAAGAGTGAGATAAGGAGACAATGTATGTATGGTTGTGCGTGTGCGTTTGTGTTTACACGTATATATGTATGTATGTATTTTGAAAGGATCTTTCTCAACTTAACGCAATTTTCCTGCGGCACAAAGTGCAACTCGGCTGCTCTTCGGCAAACTTTTCGTGCTTGTTCATTGTTGCATGTGCACGTTCGCTGGTTTGTCTATACATATGTGTATGT
>NC_062188.1:9406353-9496353 GCF_912470025.1 Vespa velutina
GAGAGAGAGAGAGAGAGAGAGAAAGAGAGAGAAAAATGATTAGAAGTAAATGTTTTATAAATTATAAATCGACAGACATTGTTAATTAATTCACGTTTTGTCTATTTTTATCTCTTTCTTCGTCTGCGTTTGTCTTTCTTTCTTTTCAGAATTTGTAACTTAATAGATGTTGTCTAAATATTTGTCGAAAATCAAAGAAAATGTAATAAAGACGACGTTAAACATGGGGAGGGTCATGATACGAGAGAAATTTTGACACTTGGTACGGATTCTCGGCAGATATATCTCAGAAGTTATGTTAATCACATACACGTTGTGTATGTGTGTATATAATACTATTGTCGAAGTTTGAGTATTCAGACGAATTGAAATGGATACGTCTGAAGGAAAATGTGATAAACAGACACGAGATTGTAGAATTGTACGATACAATTGGTGAATTAATTTTCTTGTGAGAATCGATTTGAAAGTGAAACGATCAAACATCTCCTTTTTATAAGACGCGATGACATCGTTGTTTCTTTAAAAAAAAAAAAAAAAAAGTAAATAAAGAAAAGAAAATACTACTTACAATAACAGGCAAACTAAAGCATGCATTGTTTAACGACTTTAATTAGTCCTACATATATAATTAATCAAATTTTACAATATCGACAATGTGATCCAACATTTGTTTATTTGTAAAAGCGTAAACGAACGCAAACAGAACGAGTGATTAAATCAACATGAATTCAAATTAAACGTTCTACGAATGATAAAACGACTGACAAATAGATACGACCCACGACCGCGACGTGAAATCGAGTTTGTTATAAATCATTGAATCGAGATTAAAATTTTCAACAATGTAAACGAATATAACATTGGGACACACACACACATACACACGCACATATATATATATATATGTATGCAATACAAATGTCACGAATCTATTTGTAGAGATTCCAGACACTGTCTTTGTTAATTCAAATATAATATTGGTAGTATATCTTATAGTAATATGGATTACTATTTATTTTGGAAAGATATTTAAAAAAATTTTTTTTTTCAATAAATAGTCAGTATTTATAATAAAATATCAGTATGTAATTATAAGTGGTCAGTAATTTAATAAAAATATTTACAAATATAATAATTTGTAATTTTTTTCAATTTGATGATCAGTATTTATAATAAACTCAGATACAATACAACACCCTAACACTTTATTATTTACGCTAACCACTTATATTATGTATTAATAATTTATTATAAATACTGACCAAATATATTCATATATATTGGGTCATTTGAATATTTTACGAATTGTTTACCCGTTTAATTAATAAAAATATTGACCAAAAATAAGTAATACGCATACTTTTTTATCAAGTAAAAATACTGATATATAGATTAATAGTTTATTAGTCATAAATCCAATAAAACTTTATTAATAAAAAATTTTGATTTATCAGGAACTTAAGAATTTTTTGAACAAATATTATTATTACTACTTCGACATTCTACTTATGGAAAATATTTTTAAAAACCTTAAATTGTTTTGTTCAATTGGATTTATATCAGTTGATGCAGACAACACTGCAATGCTTGTTCAACTCGAATCAGACATGAAGCAAGCTTTAGCATTTCACAAAGTTATAAAAATCAAGCTAATATTCGAACTACTCTATAAATACTTTATCAGATATTAAACTTATAAGAACATTTACTACACTCTTACATCTTAGCCATGAGCGATATTGCATATGCTTCGAATGCTTATTATCAATATATTTCGATCTAAAAATGATCGAGAATCGAGCGTCACATAGCGGAAGAATCGTTAAACTTTACTATCAGAAGAAGTTATTAGGGTAATAAAATTATATTCAAAACTAAATATAAATAGAACATAACTAAGTATAAATAAAATAGGACAAAAATTATTATATCTAAGTGCTTAACGAGAACAAAAATTTACAAATTTTCTGTGTAAATGAAATCAAAATAAAAAAACAAAGAAGAAAACGGTTAAATATTGATTCGTTTATAATTTCCTTAATTATGTTTATAGAATTCGATTTAAAGGGATTGAGTATTTGCTACATAACGAGTTGATACAAATTTGCCTGCTCTTCTTTTTCTGATCATTTTTATAATTTTTTCGCAATAACGATATGATAAATCGCATAACACTGTATCGTAATTTCATTCGTAAATGATAAGATGTTTTTTATCATGTTTTTTTTGTAAATTATATTCTTACGAAACGAACAAATGTATACGATTGTCCGTTGATACGAAAATATTAAATTGCAATGCAAATTTTTGTTATTATTAGAAACAATTAGACAAATTTTTATTATTCGACTAATTTCGGATTTTATCTAAAAGTATATGAAATATATGTAGTAACAATAATGTTATATTAATGTATAAACATATTACATAATATGAATAGTGGAAATATGAGAAAAACAAATATTCGCGTTCGATATTGCTTTTGTTTTTTATATATTTGAAAGTCAAACAAAAATTTAAAAGTAGAACGGCCTTTTGATTATTATTAAAGATTTCTTCCCACTTTATTATTGCTATAAAATTGTTATTGTTTTCGTTGGATATACAATTCTATTTAATATTCGAAAATATCGTCATTTTGTTGCTGAATATTGTAATCAATTTCAATGGATGTTAGTGATGTATAATTTGCTTCTTTATATAAATTTCAACTTCAACTATTTGATTAAACAATAAAATCAAACACATAAGTACACGTTTAAATTTTTTATACAAATGTAAATGATCTGAAAATATGAATTTTTTAATACGAAAGATAAAAAGAGGTTTAAAAGAATTTCATTATATATCACATAGTAATTTCGAAGAATAAACCGTCTCTTGCAGATTTTGTTATGTCGAGATCATAAGAGAACTTTCGCGTCCTTGTAAAGGAAAAAGAAAACAAAAATATGTGTAACAACGTAGGACGTAGGACGTTAAACGTCCTGTGGTTATTCAGAATAGCATGGTAGACAAATTTATTATAGGACGGCGTACATAGGTGGTGTGCATCGAAGTAACGAGCTTAAGCTCCGTTTTCACGTATGCTTCGGGAGAGTGGTCCGCCAAGGTGGTGTCGGTGAGCTAAGTGCGATTAACCGCCCTTATGCTCCTCTGCACTGCGGTCTAACGCTTCTCTCTCTCTCTCTCTCTCTCTCTCTCTCTCTCTCTCGTTTCTCTCGCTCTGCTTTCCTTGAGGTCGTAAGGTTATCCAGAGAGCTCGTACGGCACGTATGCAGACCAACGAAGCTGCCCCAAGGGAAACGTGACCTTCGACATGTCCTTGGCGTCACCACCTTGCAACACGTGTGCTTGATGGATAAAAGAATTAACGGCTGAGACTATCTCTTGCCAATTTTTTACACTCTTCCTTGTAATAAAAAGCTTTCCTTTTTTATTACGTATCCATCTATAATAATTAAAGTGATAACTGATATTTCTTATTATTCTTACAAGCAGAAGTTCATATAAATACTTGCATGCATTTGAATAGTTTAATTTTGGACATTTTATTTTTTATATTTGGCTTGAAAAAAGTATAAAAAAAATTAAGTTTTCTTTTCAATTCTTCTTTTTTTGTTTTCCATAGAAGTATAGATCCTCATTAAAATCATAAATCGTTATTAAGATCAGTATTTTTATCATAATGACACATAAATTCCAAAAATAAATTTTGTAAGTTTGATTATAGGGATGAAAATGCGTATTTCTTTGGAAAGGTTCTGATCGGATGATAGAGAAAAGCATACGGTCTACGGTTTTTATGGTATTTCCTATCGAAAGTGGCTGAGTTGTCGCAGGTGCGAGTTTGTTCATAGTAAAAAAGGAAAAGAGAGAAAAAGAATTCTCGGATGTCCGATGTGATAGAAAAAGAAGTAGAAGAAAAAAAAGAAAAAGAAGAGGAAGAAAAAGAAGAGGAAGAAAAAGAAAAGGAAGAAAAAGAGAAAGAGGTAACGAGAACGAGGGTCGAGAATCACGGTAAGGTCAAAGGTTATCTACGAGGGGACCTCAGTGAGTTCGTATACAGTCTATGCACCCTACGGAGAAGAGCAGTCTCAAGGGAACGTGACCTTCGATACCTTAGAGAAACTTTCGAGAAATCTTGAAGAAAGCACAAGGTGAGCAACCTCGATGAGAATATATATAGTGTATGTAATAATTATCGCTTAATTATTTCTCATAATTGATCTAATTATTCCGTAATTTGTATAAGTATTTGCTTAATACATATTAAATTGTATCTTTTTGATAAATTACTATAATATTTTCAAAATTTTTCTAACTATATATATATATATATATAAAATTTTTCTAACTATATATATATATATATATATATATATATATATATATATATATATATATTAGGTGGACCGGAAAGTAATGTCGTTTCTGCTCATGTCGATAATTGATTGTTAAAAATTGTTAAAAATTTATTCGTTTGAATTTAATTTAAGAAAGCGACATTACTTTCCGGTTCATCTAATATATATATATATATATATATATGTATATATATATATATATTAAAAATTATAAATATGTATTAAAAATTGTTTCACAGTTATGGATGCATCTTACAAATATATAAATAGCATAGAACGGTCGAAATCCTTGGAAATAACTCTCATAGGATTCAAGTATAACATGTTCGATAGAAGAAAAATCACAGACCAAAAGGAGAATCGAACTAACCGAAAGACCGAGAGTTTTAAAAAAACGATCAAGGTTGATCGATTTATCATAAGATCTAGAGGCCGTTTACGAATTTACAGAAATCAAGATGCATTTTTCAAGAGGCTGTCGTACGCCTTCCTACGATATTTCAAAACGTTTTTCATTGGCATCTTGACGACGTCCGGGACCGATGTGACGCTATATACGAAAATTGATTTAAATTTCCCGCCGGAGCTCTCTCTCTCTCTCTCTCTCTCTCTCCTCAAATATTTCTTTTCTTCGTTCAGTTACATTCGACTAGTTCATGAACACGATAAGTATTTTCAACTACCGTTTCATTTTACTATACCATTAAAAAAAGAAACTTATTAATTAATTACCATAGTAATGATTCGTTGTTAGCGTTGTTTATATATATTTCGTTCTTATATCATTCAATAAAACATAGTCGTGAAGAATAATGACGAGATATATGGAAATTTTGCTATGGATACATTTTCTTTTTTTTTTTTTTTTTTTTTTTAATCGAGATTACGTATTACGCTCAGCTATAGTAGATCATCCACGTCGTTCTTATAATACAAGGGAAGATTCCCAAGAGTTGGAAATTCTAATGTTAATGAAATTTCGTGAATATATATAGCACATCAAGTTATCCGAAGAACAATTTTTTTTCGTCAGAAATTTACTTTGAGAAGGAGAGGTGAGAAAGATGAAAGTTTTTAAGTTTTATGTATTTTTTTTTGTTTCTCTTGATAAAACTAGGTGCAAAGCATATATGATAGAATAAAAAAATAAAAAAAAAAAAAAATAAAAAGAAAGCTTTTTATCTAAAAATTACATCATCTTTAAAAATCTATTCAACTGATTGTGATATAAAAAAAGAAAAGTAAGAAAAATATCTTTAAAAAATATTTGCAGTTCTAATTAAGATATATGTAATATAATATATATATATATATATATATGCATATATACTTACATACATATGTGTATATGAGAATATATATACAAGTATATCATAAGTTAAGTCATGTCTACATATCGATTTTTCCTCGATAAGAGTATCGATCGAATCAATACGATTAGTATGCAAATTGTGTAAATTCGACGATAACGATGCAAAGAGCGCGGTCTCTCGGTAATGGCTAGTGCAGAGAGTTTCGGTATCATGTCTGATCATGCCTATGTAATATCTACATCGTACATGCATACACAGATTAGAACATTTAAATGCGCTATACCTAAATATCTAGGTTATTTATGGTACTTGGATTATAAAGTACGGTTCTATTATATGCATTAGAATAAGTGTAAGTATACAACAAATTATTAATTGAAATTCTATGTCTCAAAAAATCAAATTAAAACAAAATGATATATTGTAGTAAGCAGTTAAATTTTATTAATTTGTTCTTTTATGAGAAAATGAAGAAAAATAAATTATTTATTTTTAAAAAGAAACGTTGATGATCTTAAAACCTCAAAAATAAAAGTTGATTTTGAAATAATATAGATACTTAGGTGTCTCCATTTGAACATTGAATTTTTTAACATATACATGAATAATATTTGAAATTGCAAATGTCTTTTTGTTTTTATTTTTCATATATTTGTTATCTTTCATATATATTTTTCTTCAATAATCCGAAATTTCTTCATATATCATCTTATTTTTTATACGAAAAGTTTTTCTCCATCCTTTACAATTGGTTGCCTCAAAGAAAAAAAGAAAAAAAAACGAAAAGAAAAATTAATAAAATCAAAAAAATTCAGAAAACTTTGATAAGCTATTTCTCTACCGCTAATTGAATTTCCGCTGATAAAAAGTATCGTTTCTGACATAACTGGATATATATATATATATATATATATATATACCCACAAAGTTTCATTAAAATCAGAATTTCCTCTAGTCGAGAACGTTCGCTTGTTAGCCAAGCAATCCTTCCCTCCCATTCACCCCATTCTTAGTGCAACAAACTCGCAAGCCGAAAGAGTAATTGCAAGGAAGACCGAGGGCAATGCAAATTCTCCATGACAACAGTCGATTGATTGCCTTATCGCAATCTGTGAGACGGTCACGAAAGGTTTCGGGTAAACGAGTAGCAATTTAGGTCTTTCGCTATCTAGTTTCGGTTTAAATAGCGACTGCGAGACTCAACAAGTGGCCGTTTCGCAACGACTCTCGTTATTATTTTAATGAAAATAAGAAGAAAATTAATGCTCCACTGCGTTCATTATATCCTTTCGTATCTTCTCTTCTTTCTAATATTCAAAGATTAAAAAAAGAAGATTAAAAAAATTAAAAAAGAAAAAGAAAAAAGAAGAAAAAAGTAAAAAAAAAAAAAAAAAAAAAAATAAATCTTTCAACAAATATTTCGAAACACATTCGAAAACGCGTAAAATCACCGTTTCTTGATATAAAGGAAACGTTTCATAGATCGTTTCACCCTATACTGTCTTATTTCGTAGAAATAAATAAGCGATACCGGGTGTCCACGATATACGCTGGTTTCTTTCCATCGTGAACATAGTCGTGGATTTCCTTCGAGAAAGCCATTTCTCAAATATTGAAAACTACCGATTCAGAAAGGGTGGAATCCACTGTGCAAGAGAAAAGCACTTCTTTTATTGAACCGAGAAGAGAGAGAGAGAGATGGAAAAGAAAAAGAGAAAGGGGAGAACGTGGTCCAGTAGTTCGATCGAGTCTCAGTAGGAAAGAATTTTTGCCTTTTCTTTACGCGTGCAGTCATGTGCATATACATGCTAACTTACATACACATAAGCGCGCACGCGCGCGCGTGTGTATGTGTTTAGAAAAGAGACGTCGAAAAGTTTCTATCGTGGCTCAAGAATGCAGACACGTCTTAGGTGCAAAAAGAAATCGAAATCCCCGTCCGCAAGGTTCTATTCGATAAGGGAAAAGCACTGTTGCTTTCTTCACACGATCAGCATGCTCACGCCATGGACGTCTACTATATAGATGTACATATAAATAGTATATACTATATAAAGACGGCAAACATAAAGTCTAGGTTTCGAGACCGAGTGAGCGTGCCGAGGATTGAAAATCCGATTTTAGCTTTTCCAGAAAATGTATCGTATCAGTCGATTGACTCTCTATTTATTTTGATGGATCTATTTAAATCATCCTATATGATACTATGGACAATAAGTTCTTACGATGATACTTTTGTAATGGAGTTTTTGAACAAACGTCTTATCTCAAAAGTTATTTTCTTGTATTAATTAATACAATTTATTTCTATGTAATACGTTTTATAAAATTTTATGTAACATTCGGAACATAACTTAATACCTTTATTCTTATAGATGTTTATTACATTCGATACATTTTATATATTTCTCAGATTTTTTTATTTATCTTGAAATTATATACTTTTTTCCGTTTAAAATATTTTCATTTCATTTTTATTCTTTTTTTTTTTTTGCTTATGAAACTATTCATCACGTTGTAACTGTTCTTTTTTAAATTCATAATTCTCTTTCTACGTTTACATTTTATGAGTAATAGACAACGTACCATTTCTCTTCGTTTATTAACTCGTTACTAAAACCAACAAATTTTAATTCATTTTATTCTCCTCCTTATGTACGTGTATTTTTGTATACATACATACATACATACATACATACATACATACATACATACATACATACATACATACATACATACATACATATATACATACATATATATACATACATACATATAGATACATACATACATACATACATACATACGTACATACATACACACACAGCAATTGTTTTTTGTGATTTGTTCAACTGAACTAAATGCATATATACATATATATACATACATACATACATACATACATACATATACATACATACATATATATATATATACATACATACATACATACATACATATACACACACCAATTGTTTTTTGTGATTTGTTCAACTGAACTAAATATTCATTTAAACTTTTGCATCCATGTACTATTCAGTTTGTGAAAATTAATAACGAGATTGACATGTGAACACGAATTATCTTTCACGAGTTTATTTTTTGTATAAAAAAAAATTAACACAGACAAATCGACAAGCGAACAGAGAAATAGAGAGAGAGAGAGAGAGAGAGAGAGAGAGAGAGAGAGAGAGAGAGAGAGAGAGAGAGAGAGAGAGAGAGAGAGAGAGAGAGAGAGAGAGAAATATTGAACAGATTCCGTCGCAGCTAAGCGAATCAAAATTATCCGAGAGAGTTTCGTGACAACTAATACACTTGGAAACATAATACAAGGGCCGAGATTAAGCAAACGCGTTTCGTTCATAATCCCGAAGAGTATTTGCATCCTGACGGTAGACCGTTTTGGTTTGGCGAACACCTGCGGTGAACCGTCTGTGAATGGCAACGGAAGCGAATCGAGATGAGAGTCTCGAGACAGGGAGTTGGTGAAGTGAAAGGGGAGTATGGAGGGGTGAGGAGTAGGATATAGCAGGTGGAAGGATGAGAAGTTTTGTCGAGCGAATCCCAGATCGAGAGGTTGTCCTGGAGCGTGCATCGCTTTCGGAATGCATTAGTGTCACTTAAGCCACCGGGGACGCGTCTGCGATACCAACCCTCCTTCTTCTCTTCGTCTCACCCTCTCCTTTCATTCTCCACCCGTCGATGGAACGAACAATCTCTCGCCCCCACGAGCCTCCCAAAGCTTTCTACGAGCTTCTACATTTAAATATATATCTGCAGAAAGGATACGAACAATGGAGCAGACTTGTCTCACTTCGTTTCGAGATATTTATAACAGAAATGCTTTCCTATGAGATATCTGAATTGTACAATCACATTCTTTTCTTGTATATATATATATATATATACATACATACATACATATGTGTGTGTGGTGTATGTATATGTATATAAAAGAGTAATACCGCGTGAGATGACATTACTAGTGAGACGACACGATCTTATACTTTCTAGTCATATAATCAGATTTTCAGATATTTTAAGATATTGATAGGACTGACAATTATAAACAAAACATATAAACTATCTATTTGTTCTTAATTAAGAAATCAGATAAGTTATTCGTAATATAGATTTTCAATACTATCAAAAATTTCTTGAAAAATTCTTTAAACCATAACTTTTCTACAATTAACTACAAAATAATGATTTTTTCTGAATACAGTGCATTAATATAATACTTAATGTTTATAATCGTGCGATGAGATATTATTGTAACGTTATTGAAATAACAAGCGAGTCGTTACTCTTTGACTCCCGGAATAGATGGTTCGATTTTTTCGAGGATATTTAATCCATCGTAAAATTATACATTGTTATGTTTTTACGATGTAAATTTGGCTGCTTACGGAGATATAATGGATTTTTATTATTTTTTATTTGTATTAATCGTTTCTAATTACGAAGGTTTATTATGCGTTTTCTTAAATGAAGAACAACAAATAGAACAACGTGTGGCCTCATATAAATGAAGAAGATAGAAAAGAAAATAAAGAACCATAATATGTCCCACTTGGTTCTTTGCAAGCAATTGATAAAAAGATTCTTGTAATAAACACACCAGAGGCGTATTGCTAAATGCAATTAATCAAATCCTTGGAATTAGAAAACTTAAGAGATATTTTAAACGACAAAAGTAACGAAGCCTACTAAAAATTCACTCAAATGTAAACGTCTCCTTTACGAAAGATATATTTTCGGATGAAAATTGTTCAGATTTTGTAATCTAACAGTTTGAAAAATGTTTTGAGTAAAAAAATAATGCTAAATGCGTCGGGTTTAGAGACGACTGAATTCGATGTGTGAGATGTGATAAATGGTTTCACGAAGAACATTTAAAATTTTTTAATTTATGTGATCTCAATAGAGAAGTATTATGCGAACAGAAAAAATCATTTTTCTTCTAGTTATGTTCAAAACCTTCTTTTTTATTTGAATTGATTCCCTGAATCCATGAGTCATTTCATTCGAGCAGTATCGGTAAGATGGACTTTTGCATGGGAAATAATTTCTTCTTTCTATTTTTTTTTCTTTTTCTTTTATAAAAATGTATAATTATATTTTAGTCCTGTCCTGATATCATAATTTTTGAAGTATCTACTTTTACGAACATATTTTTCTTTGAAATATCGATTAAATTTATAATGTACTGAAGATTTAAGAAAAGAAGTAGGTTACCCTCTTAGAATTACTCTATATATACAAAATGTTTCATATTTCTGTCTTTGATTTTTAAGAATGTTAAGAATGGTATTAATGTCCCTGTTTTTTTTTTTTTTTGGAATTCAAAATTCTCGATGATTTTCTCATAGTCTCCTAAATGAAATGATTTAAATTATTTATCGTTACAGATTTATTTCGTTGAATCTTGATACTTAATGTTAGACAACTGGAGTATGACGATAAAAGAAAAAAAAAAAAAAAAAAAACACACTCCCATGTTGGAACGTTCTACGTACTTGTTCACTTTAGATGAGATATTTCTTGAATTTCGTACTTCATGTCCTTTCCCTTCATTTTTCATTTCACTCGAGGATCGCTGGAATGCTTCACACTAGCAAGAAATTGAATAAAATCGGAATGAGAGAATGAAACAAGGTAAGAGAAAGAGATATATATATATATATACGAATATGCATATATATATATATATATATACACATACATATATATATATACATAAATACATATATATATATACACATATATACATACATACAGAGAAAGAGAGAAAGTGCATAAGCTCTATTCGTCTGGCTTTGTTTGTATATACATATACTCGATGCTATGCAGAATCGGCTTTCCTACCAGAAGGGGAAGTTTAAGGAGCGAATACCAGACCGAACGCGTGCATAACTTTCAGTGTGTATTAACGTCGCATAAGCCGCAAGGGAACGCGTCTGGAATACCTACAAGGCGTACATGATATTGTTCCTCTCGAAAATACGTCACCGATACATCTCAGTTCCTCAGGATCATAAACATGCCATCTTTGATAACGGGGAATAAAATAATTTTTTGAAAAATTGTGGTTTTTCGTATCATCATTTATCCGCCATTTTTTATCATCCATTCATTCATGTTTGTAAAATATGAATATTAACGAAATTTTATACGATAAATTTTTATAAAGATATTATATTACATTTTACTATTTTACTATTTTTTTTTTTTTTGTTATACATCTTATAACGTACATAATATTATAGTCTTCAATGTAATCCGAAATTATTTAACAATGTATTCGTTCAATTTGAAATATTTCTGTTTTCTTTTTTACTTGAATAAATTTTCTTCGACAGAGAGACAATTTTTCTTTTAACACAGAATAAAGAAACGAATAAATATCTTTCTTGCAAAACCTTAATTGTTCATTTGCCGGTACTTTCTTAATATGAATATACAAGAAATTTTCTTCTTTTGTCAACGTTCTTACGCTTTTTAAGGTACAATCCATCGTAGTAATAAGAGAAAAGAGAAAAGAGAAAAGAGAAAAAAGAAAAAAGAAAAAAGAAAAAAGAAAAGAAAAGAAAAGAAAAGTGAAGTACGTACTCCTTGAAGAGAGTAAAGAAAGAAAGGAAAAAAGTAGTAGGTAAAGAGAAGGAAGATGGGCAAGTTCCTGAAGCTTTTGTAGACGCGTCGTTGCGAAACGACTTGCAAGTTCGCGTTGCGTGGTTCGCGAATTCACGATAGAGGACGTCGCATGAAAGAAAAGTCTTCCTTGCGATGGAGACGGATAATGTCGCTTGGCTGTAACTTTTCTCGCCAAGTGAATAGATGTGAAAGAGAAAAGAAATAAAACGGTACAACCTTGAAATGTGAGACTAAATTTCAAAACTTGTCGCTCGGTTTATTGCAAATCCCTTTCCAAATATATATATATATATATATATATATATATATATATATATATATATATATCAATCGTCCTTTTGTTTTGAACATTGAAATCTTTTATATATAACTATTTGGTAAAAGAGTACGAACGAATGAATTAAATGGAATGATCAGGATTAATTACTTTGTATATATAAAGAGTGTCTCTGAGTTTTAAACGAACCAGTATTCTTATATGAGTAAAAATAAGAAGAAAAATATTATATAATTGTAAATCGATTAGACGCTTTATAAAAAAAAAGTTTCATAATAAAAATATGAAACCTAAGAGAAATAGCGAATTAATTGTTAATAATAAATTCGAATTGTTAATAAGTCCGATTGTGTTGAGGATTAATTTAAAAGGATTAATTGTCCATTCATTGAACTCAAGGAAAACAATAACGAAATTCAGAGAGTGATAAATTCAATCTTCCTAGATAGGACATCAAACTTGTTTTCGAAAGATAGGAGGGAAAGAGAATATAGCATTTCGAAATGGAAATATTGCAGAATCATGGGTTTAATTTTAATAAAGTCACCACTCTTCCTTTTTTTGGTTAAAGAATATATTCGCTATTTAATTTAATGCGGGGTTTACCAATATCGATGCGTCCATTCGATCTCGCTGCTTTTTGAACTCTGCCCCGTTATCGGATTCCCGAGAGTCGATCTTCTTTCTATTTTGCTACATGACCCAATCAACCGACGACACGTTTAGAAGCTTTCATGAAGAAAGCACGTGATCAACCGTCGCGAAGAGAATGTCTTTTGACAAACGAAATAATATCACGCAGAAACAACAGAAAAAGCGTAAATACAATCAGGCACATTATACCTGGCCTATAATTATATTCTAATATTATATATAATCTAAATCTTTCCTACAATATAAATCAATTTTTTTTTCAAGATTATATAGTGTTATAAAACGTTCGTGGATCTACGTTTTAATATCTTTTTTTCTGATTTCTACTAATAGAACATATTGATTGATCGTTTAAACTGGAGACACCTTGTATAATAATTGTGTACGTATGTATACTCTTGCACGTCAACATTGTCACTTTTAAGTAAAGTATGCAATTGTAATTAATTCTATATATCTCTGTCAGTGTGCGTTGCATTTTATAGAGAAATAATGATGATTCGAATGAAATATGTAATGGCAAATTTATATTATATGCATCAAATATCGAAATTATTAATTAATCAGATGAAAAATAATTTTAAATAAGACATGGAATTATAATTAATAATCGAGATTTATTGTATCCTATAAGTTAATAATGTAACGATCCGAATGACAAATGACAAATGTTTATTCCGTAGCAAGTAGCAGGATATTATTATTATTATTATTATTACTATTATTATTATTATTATTATTATTATTTTTATTATTATTATTATTATTATTATTATTATTATTATTATTATTATTATTATTATCAAATAAAATAAATTATTCATTATTTTGCTTTTCATTAATGAAATAAAATCTCTATTTCGTAAATAAATAAAACGAAATTTTTTTTTTTTTAATATTATATATACGCTTATATATCCAGATCGCACAACAAATCCGATGTATCGTTACTTTAAGGGAGAGAAGGGAAAAACTTGTAATAAATATTAGGAAAAAAGATTTAGAAAAGAGGCTCATTTGTTCTACCTACCATCCCTTATGCGAGAACAGAGCGAAAGAGAGAAAGAGAGATTCAAGAATCGTCAAACGATTTCTAGACGAGGTATGGAATCGAACGAATATATTTTTGTCTTTTCTTCATTTTTTTACAATAGCGAAGAAAAGTATCGACCAGAGGCTTTTTACTTTCTAGAACTGACGAGTACAACTCTTCACGAACCTACAACGATTCCAAACAACGAATCCAAGAACGATTCGTGACGGTTTTTCTCGAAGATAAAACGTCGAGTTGAAAATCCGCACGAGCGAACGTTGCATGCACCGTGAAAACTCCGCGAATACTACCGATAGCTGTCTTCCGGACAAGAGGCTTCTTAACCATTGGATGCTACAAGGGGAACTCGTAAAGGATAAGATCTGAATCTCGATCTAAATCGTAAGGGAAGCCAATTCGGTTTATCTCCGTTCTTTTGAAACTTCGACTTCTACGATTTTCATTCGATTTTCTTTCTTTTTTCCTCTTTTTCTTTTAATTTGTTTTTATGTTCGAACATAGCTATCGACGTTTAATAACAACAATTATTTTATTACAGAGAAATGATTTTCGGAATAATTGATCTTATTCTCTTTTAACACTAGATTTACGGGACCCGTCGATTCGACGGATTTCAAATTTTAACCATTTTGTATCGTAAATTAATCATTTCATTCAAAGAATTTATACACACAATTATTTTTTTCCTAAGCCTTCTAAATTTTGAAATTTGTATGTAGTATACTTATCTCTACGTAACCCGTCAAATTGACGGGCTAGCTGATAAAAGAGAAAAGTCGATTGTATGGCCTGAGTTTTAGTCTTTGACTTTATCTTTAACTTTTTGTCTGAAATCGCTTATCTTATCGCCGAAGAAACCTCTAAAACAAGAAGCAATGTTCAGTATGATTGTTGCAGTGATCGAGTGAGAACGTTTTTTAAAAAAAGTGTGTAAAATTTTCCTTTATTGTAGACAGTCTCCGTTTATCGTATTTACAATAAGGTAATTGAATTTGGGCACAGTATTTTTTTATTCTGACCAATCCCCCTTCTTTTCTATTACGAGTAAATCCAGGAGATATAATAAAATATTGAACAAAATTGTCAACATCAATGAAAATTATTCTGAGAATATTTCCGAAGAAGATCAGCATGAATTAGACCAAAGCGAAGATGAGAGTGAAAGTTCTAAATATACTGAAAGTGGAGAGATAGAAGGATCTTCGGATAGTGAAGAGGAAAATTTCTTGAAAATGTATCGTAACAAGAAAAGGATGCGTATTCTTTCCAGTTCTGACTCCGAGAATGAGAGGACGAGCATTCCAAGCACATCCCAAAATGTAATGAGTGAAATTGAAATTGCAGTTAACGGGACACAGTGGATAAAACTAAAAGCAGACGGATCTGGGGTGTAGGACGCCCGTTCGTATGATATTCAAAGATATCGCAGAGCCTACTGGCTACGCCAAGAAAAATATTATGTTGAGTTGTGTAACTAGTGCTTTCGAATTAATAATTGACAGACACATAATGGAACACATAAAAGATTGTACTGAAACGAAGGCACATCGAGTTTTGAAAAAAGACTAGACAATCATAGTTGCTGAGTTACGTAGTTTTCTAGGAATTCTATATGCCTGGAGCGCATATGAAGCGAGATCATTGAAAGCTTCTTATTTATGGTCGAAAAAATGGAGACCCGCTTTTTTCGCAAACACAATGACCAGAGAAAAATTTACAAAAACTCTGATATTCATACGCTTTGACGAAAAAAAACCAACGATACGAAAGATTACAAACAGATAAATTTGCGCTGATATCCGAAATATGGAACAGATATATAAGTAATAGCTAGACTTGTTATAAGCCATATGAAAACATATCGATAGATGAACAATTATTTTCAACGAAAACTCGATGTAGGTTTATGCAATATATGCTATACATGTTATCATTTCTGTGATAATTAAAAAAAAAAAAAGCTTTTTACTTATTAATAATTTATTTAAACGTAAAACCTAAGATTGTTCAATTCAGACTTAACTCGAATACATCAATTTTTTAAAGAAAATGAATATTTTCGTTTATCCGTCAAATTAACGGGTACTCCTAGAGATAGGTATATAAGAAACTCATAAACCTAGTATATAAGAAGCTCATAAACCTAGTGTTAATTACAAATCTTCGATCGAACAGTGTTTGTACAAAGATCTATTCGTCTTATTAATTTTTACGAAGGAAAATGTTGATATTTTTCGAAAATGTTAAATTTTTAATATTTTGCAATAGTTAGTCAAAAAGAAAACGATACAATCACGAAAAAAAGACGAGCTCTATGAGTTTTTATCGAAGACATTCACTGAAAGAAGAAAAATGAAAATAAAGATTTCATTGTCATGTACTCGCGCAAATAGCAAAAGAGATCAAAATATAAAGGAACAAAAATGTTTTTTTTGATAAGAAAAATGCGATAATGACCGAGCTGATCCGATTCGATCCCAGAATTATTTTGTATGCCGAACGAGAGTGCTCGTTTCAATAAAACCAATTGTGTCTATTGTAGCCGACCGCGATCGATGCAAAACGAATTATCGATAACGGAGTTGTAGGGGGGAGGGGAAGAAAAAAGAAAAAAATAACGGAAGAGCAATCAGGATGCTGGCTCGTCAACGCTATTATTCGGCTTTTTTCCCGATTCTATTCCGTTTATTCGATAATTACCGTTTAATCGTATATCGTATTAATAAAAACAAAAAAACAAAAAAAAAAAAAGAAAGAAAAAGATACAAAAAGAACGACAGAAAGAAAGAAAGAAAATTGCCAATAATGAGATAAATCCGATAACGTCACGTCTGCATTTCGATGTATTTCATTTATCGATTCGATTCAATCAATTCCTTTGGATTCAAAGGAGTATTTCATTCGTTCTCATTGAAATTTTTCTTTTGGAAATCATCGATGTAAATAAATTTATTTGACAATTTTGCAATGTTAACGTAATGTCTATTGGACGTGAAAAGTTAGGGGTCAAAGTATAATAAAACAAAAAGTACAGTAAATATGAAACGTGAAACAATCTTGATAAAAAAAAAAAAAAAAAATTCCACAACGAATGAAAAAATTAATGGGAAAAGGAAGGAAAAGAAAAAGAAAGTAAAAGAAAAAATAAAAAAAAATTAATTAGCTGGCAAATGTGAAAAAAAGAAGTAAAACTTATCTCGTGAATATACGTATTGGAACAAGAAACTTACAAAGAGGACTCGAACGCGAAACGAGCGTTAACGTTAAACGAAAGAACTATAAAAATGAATCACCATAGATGAGAACGGTACGATCTGAAATTCCAAAGTTCCATGTGGGAGGGAGCCCAAACGGTTGTGCGCGCGTTAGAATTTCATTTAAACTTCGAAATTTGCGTGAGTGCGAAACTTCGTAATTACGAGGTCGGATAAAATCATTGCAATTTATGCGCAATTACATATTTCAAGAAAAAGGTAACGTCGGAAGAGACTCTAAGAGAATTTCTCTTGCCACTCTGAGAAACGGAGAATTTAACTTTTCGATAACCTTGCTTTCGTAAGATAAAAAGAGAAAGATTGAAAAACATACATACATACATACACAGAGAGAGAGAGAGAGAGAGAGAGAGAGAGAGAGAGAGAGAGAGAGAGAGAGAGAGAGAGAGGGAGAGAGAAAGAGAGAGAGAAATGATTGACAAGAATCTACTCGATTTAACATTAATATTTTTTAATTTTATTTTTTGTATTCTCATCATCATCGACAAAATCTAACGATAAGGCGATTATTTGCCTTTCCGAAAAAAAAAAGAAAAAGGAAATAAAAAAAGATTTTATCGGCAATTTAGCAATCGAAATATCGTTCATGCCTAAGCGATCACCAAAAAAACTCAGGGTTTTTATTTCCAATTCTACGATAAATTGACGATCAAATGCAACGAGACTATCTTTCACTTCGCTGGCAATATGGACAACATATCGCGAATGCGTTAAACGCGTACGAGTAATATGTTGTAACAATCATTTTCTCTCTCTCTCTCTCTCTCTCTCTCTCTCTTTTTCTTTTTTATTATAAAATCGAGACCTATCTCTCGCAAATAATACCTCTCGATACACATATGTATAATACATTTCAGATTTCCACTGAGATTTGATAAATATCTCTGTATTAACCTTTATATATATATATATATATCGTTTATATTCAGATTCATTTAATGCAAGCAATGATCTTGTTGTATATGTTTTTCTTGTTTTTTTTCCTCCAATGATAGCTTTCGACACTCCGTAGTTTTCGATAATCCGTTCGATTATATTTAAGTATTATTTTATAGTTTCAAAATAAATAATGAATGTTATGCATTGATAAGCTCTCCATTAGCACGTTAGTTATAACTTCACGTTTAAACATGGAAGGTATAACATTTCCTTTTATTGGAGATAACAAATTTTGTTCGAACGTTGAGTTAAAAAAAACCAGAGCTAATGCTGTATTTTACGTAAAAATTCGAAAAGAGAAACGGCGATAGTTTCATGTGCAACGTGAATTTACGTTCGTTTTTCTTCTTTTTATTTTTTTTTTTTTTTATTTTTTTTTTTTTGAACGCCATGAACACGAAATAGGAAAGAGAGAGAGAGAGAGAGAGAGAGAGAGAGAGAATGAGTCAGAAAGAAGTCGAATCGTGCTGGTTCTATTACGAGTCTACCGAACAATTTTCGTGAGTAATTTTTATGACAGAAAAAAGAGAAAGAGATAAAAAAATGAAAGAGAAGTGATAAGAAGAAAACAAATGAGTAATAAAGAAAAAAAAATAAAATAAAGGAGAGAGAGAGAGAGAGAGAGAGAGAGAGAGAGATAGAAGAGAAAAAGAAGCGGCGGATTCATTTCCGACATAATCGTAAGAGCTGCTTCGTATCACGTGACGACTAATGCAATTTCCTTGTAAGATGTATAAGCTAACAGGAAAAACCTGAGAGAGAAAGAGAGAGAGAGAGAGAGAAAAAGTGGCGAGGGGATGAGAAGGGTGAGAGGTTGTAGAAAATTCAAAGGTTGAGAAAACGAAAGCAAGAATAAAGTAGAACGAATCCACTTGTTCTATGCTAATTTCGATGACATGTTATCGTTTTCGTCATGTGAATCTCATAATCGTATTAACTCGAAGTATTTTTCTGTCTCTTCTCTCTCTCTCTCTCTCTCTCTCTCTCTCTCTCTCTCTCTCTCTCTCTCTCTCTCTCTCTCTCTCTCTCTCTCTCTCTCTCTCTCTCTTTCTTTGTGTCTCTCTTTTTCTAATAAATCTTTGATTTCCATGAATTTTTCTCAAAAATGATAACATTATAGATAAGATGAAATTAATTCATGAAAAAAGATATTTGTAAAAAAAATTTATCGTTTGTAATTTTATATTTGTAAGAAAAAAAAAAAACGAAAATCAAAACAAAACAACAACAACAAAAAAATAGAAATCTAATCCAAAGCCAAAAAAGTTTATTCGATATTATTATTCATACTACAAAATAGCAAAAAGTACGGGCTTTTGCAGAACGAGGTACTGATGTGTGTCAGTAGAATTATTGATTTTTCAAAACTGGCAAATGTTGACGCTCACTTCACACGTATTGATAAACATGCGAATGAAAGGATTCATTCTCAATACGAAGCAAAATCATTCATTCGTCATAGAACGTATCGGATAAAAAGCTGT
Organism: Vespa velutina; assembly: GCF_912470025.1. Taxonomy (NCBI): domain Eukaryota; kingdom Metazoa; phylum Arthropoda; class Insecta; order Hymenoptera; family Vespidae; genus Vespa; species Vespa velutina. The sequence goes on from NC_062188.1 coordinate 9,426,374, forward strand.
GGCGTGAAAGGGGATTCCAGTGGATCGAAAATAAAAAAAAAAAAAAAAAAAAAAAAAAAAGCGGGGAGAGAGAAAAAATAGAAGAAACAGAAAAAGAATTAAAAATAAAGAAAACGAGAAAGAAAAATCGAACACATATTGAAAGATCGAACACCCTCGGCTCTCTTTCGCGATATAAGCTGTGTGCGAAAGTAAAGATAAATTAAAAACGTTGGATTTGAACGAGAGAACGCATCTCTGATCAATTTACTCGCCACAAAATCCTTTCAATTCTTTTTTCCTTGTTTAGCTGACCACCGTTCACGCTTCATCAACACGATAACTCAATAGCGATTCAGCATTTTGTTCGTTATACCTTAAAGAAACACATTTTTTTCTTTTATTCTACAATGCCAAGTACGATTTTCCGCGGCCAGTGGTCAGATAACTAAAATTGAAGGCGACAAAAATTTGTTCATTGTTCTTTAAATCTAATTAGTAAGTCGAAAATTTTCAGGGTAGTACTTGAAAAACTACCTAAACCTCCCGCTCGCTTATTTTTAATTGAAAAAATTCTACTGATGTTCTTTCATTTGGTGCATATTTTGAACAAACACGATATCCTTTGGAAATAAAAAGAAGAAGAAAAAAGAGAAAAGAGAAAAAATAAATAAATTTTATATGAAATTATTTCCTCCAGAGATATTATTTTTCTTTGCGTAACATCTTTCACGATATTGTTCACGATTTGATGTAAGCTCTTTGAGGAAAAAAAGAAAAAAAGAAAAAAAAAAAAAAAGAAGAAAGAATAAACAAGCTTATAATTAGTCAAAGTTTTTCACGAATTTCTTAAAATTTTTGGACTCTCCCAATGGCGAACATTTATACCACGTCGTCATCGTGAAGGATGGCAGACGTAAAGAGAGAATTAGCATAAGACTGAAATTTATTGTCATGGCCGTTTTTCACTTCCCTTTCTACTCTCTCTCTCTCTCTCTTTCTCTTTCTCTCTCTCTCTCTCTCTCTCTCTCTCTCTGTTTCTCTCTTTTTCTTTCTCTCTCTTTCATCAAGAACGTTCTCGGTCTCGACGATGGTAATAATCTCGTTTTATAAGCAGCTTCTGGCTCTCTTATTGATGTACATTTGTACTTTAAGCGGTAGAAACCCCTTTGTAGTCACCGGCCTGGAAGTAGAATCGACCGTTTTCTCGTCTCTCTCGTTCCTCTCACTCTCTCCCTATCTATCTCTTTTTCTCTTTCTTTCTTCCTTAGTTTCCCATTCTAACTTTTACGGTAATATCATCCTGAAAGTAGCTACCTTCTCTTCCTTTCTCTCTTCCTCATCCTCCTCTCGTATCTCTATCTCCTTTCTACGCTCTCTCCCTCTCTCTCTCTTTCTCTCTTCCTCTCTCTCCTTTCTACGCTCTCTCCTTTCTACGCTCTCTCCCTTTTTCTCTCCCCCCCCCCTCTCTCTCTCTCTCTTTCTTGATTTACATTTATACTTGAGCCATATTTTCTTACCCACTTTCCTCGCTCATTTTCTTCTCTTCTTCAATTCCCTCCTTCCCACCCCTCTAACGCCCACCATCTACCCCCGCGGCATCCGATCGATCTTTATCCCGCGTCTCAAACGGATGAACCTTTTCAAAAAATTGTCACCCTCTATAAATTTACGAGCGAGTATAATCGATCGGGTTGTCGTAAATCTTAAAAAGATCGTGAATTTTCGTTAGATTGATCGCTTCGACGGTAAACGTACTTCATTATATAAATGATGTTAATAATGACTAAGCATAATAAGTAAAATAAAAACTTTTGGAACGTAAAGTAAGTCGTCCGTCTACGTTCCACTAAAAAGATTAAACATCAATCTGGCTTTAAACATTCTCCTTTTTTGCAGATATCCATTACGTATATACATTATTATGTAAAAGTACGTTATTATACAGGCTATACCATTTAAATTGACCGCCATAAATACCTTTGTTATTTTTTGAATGATATAAGAATATGTTTCGAGATAAAAATTGTTTTCTTTAAAAGGGGAAAATACAATGATATGGAAATTTTTTATTTAGAGGTATTTCCTTTTTCCTTTTTTTTTTTTTTTGAGAAGATATATTTTGTATATGTAACATATTATGATAGCTCATAAAAAAATCATTTCGGAGGATACCATTTTTTTTCTTTTTTGACAAATGAATGAAATGTATAGTGTAGTCTTAAACTCATGCGTTTTAAAACGGATGATAAACTTTTTTAAAATCATGTATATCATTACATGCATAAATCATGGAAAAGGTTCAAAATAAGGTATTTGCAATATATCGAAACTTAGACATACCAGCAGTAAGAAACTGCGATATTCAATTTAAAATAATTTAAAATTAAAAAAAAAATTATCATGTTATAAATTACAGACTAAATACTTATATAAGAGTATCTTAATTGACTAATAATTGTCACTTTTTTTTCTTTTTTATAAAACCCCGTATCTTATCGTAGATAGTTATCACTATCGTTATAATACGATACCCTTAGAAATTTCTCATAATCATGCACCGAGATAAAACACAAAGCGACGTAAAAAAAGAAGAAAAGAAAAAGAAAAACGCTTCGCTGGCATCAGTAGTGGTTCTTCCATATCCAACGAGCTTCTCACCTCGGGCGCGTCGCCATTTATTAGCGAGGGAGAAAAACGACGAGGGAAGGGTCAAATCCCGTCGAAATATCCACGAATTGAAGATCGGTGGAGAAAATATCTGAGCGAAAGAGGGACGCTTCATCTACTTCTCTCTGTCTTTCTTTTTCCTTTACCCTCGTCCCTTTATCCTCCTTTATCCCAGCATCGCATTGTGTGCGTCCCATTGTATGTCGAGTCTGTAGGGGTGGCGACGAATTCTCTTTTTCTCTCTCTCTCTCTCTCTCTCTCTCTCTCTCTCCTTTCTTCCAATTTTTGTTCCCTTTTCTCTCACGCAGGAGGGATGATTTCGTCAGGGATTTCGAAAGATGCAAGAGGAGGGTGCGTTTACGTCCAAGGGTACCTCGTTAGTGTCGAGAACCACCACTACTACCGTTACCATTACCAATACCGATACTATACTGTATTCGCGTTCGTGCTACCAACGATATCAGCGTAGTCTACAGTTGCCCTCCCTTCCACCCTCGCACGTTTTTCCCTTACGAAGAACCAAGTTGTAACGCGTCGCATAAGTGGTGCCATTCGTAAATTTAGCTCGTCGGAAAGGCGGTCTTTTAGGTGGATGTACGTGGAAGAAAAAGAAAGAGAGAGGGGGAGGAAGGGAGAGAGAAATAACTGCAATAGAATTTTTTTTCAATTTTTTTCATAAACATTATCATCCATAATTTATTATAAACTCTTCTTCTCTCCTCTTTTTTTGTTTCGTTTTGTTTTAAATACGAAACATCTATTAAATAAAATTTATTGTTGTATCTTTATATCTTACTGAAAACGTGAATATTTCTTAAATATTTAAATAAGATTCTACATGTTTGATTTTATTAAAAAAGTTTTTACCTTTTGTTTATTATAGGCTTCTTGTAAAATAATCCATAATGAAATTCTTTTAATGTAATAAGAAGAATTAAGATGGAATTGCAAAAACGCTGTACGTTTAATCATGTGAAAGATAAATTCCATCAAGATCATTATCGAATTTTTCTACTCCTTTGGAAATTCTTCTCATCCTTAATTTAACGATGAGTAACGATGACTTCATATTATATATATCGCGATAATTAAAATCTCTTTTGCGGTATAATCTATCCATGTCTGTTTATCTGTAGCATTGTTTAGTGACTGTCAATTACCAAAACCGAATAAATATACTCTTCTCAAGTAATTTAACTTCCGGTTACGCAGAGATCCTTTGGAGAGACCAAAGAAAGAGAGTGAAAAGAGAGAGAGAGAGAGAGAGAGAAAGAGAGAGAGAGAGAGAGAGAGAGAGAGAGAGAGAGAGAGAAAAGAAAATAGTGGGAAAGAAAGGAAAGGATCGACGGCTAGGAAGAACTCGCAGGACTGTTCAATTTCATTTATCTTTCGGAGATATACGAAGATATACGAGCACGGTATGACTTGACTCGCTGAAAGCAATCGTGACGTTCAAGCTTCCGCCTCTCTAGTAGTACTATTAACTAACTTTTCTCGTATACATGACTCCTAATTAAGATTAACCGTTGAGCCACCTTGATAAGAAGGTTACGTGCATTCGCATTTAAACTTTTTTAAATAGTACATTTAGTTTAGAAATTACACGACATGACACGTCATTATTTTAATTTTTTTTAATTGAGTCGAAGAATTATAATTGGCTTTACTTTCCCTCTCTCTTTTTCTCTCTTCCTCTCTTCCTTTCTCTCTCTCTCTCTCTCTCTCTCTCTCTCTCTCTCTCTCTCTCTCTCTCATGATTTTTAAGATTCTTATTCGTACATACAAAGATTTATTTAAAATTTTTCAGAATTTGCGAATTCTAATTAACGAATTAACATTATTTTCCCAATCGAATAGATTTATACGTGTAGAACAAATTGGTTCTCTAATTAACCGCGTGTTAATGTAAATTTCGTGGTCTTCGAACTCATGTCAGACTTGTACCGGTTGATTTATTTAGGAGACATATGCACGAATCCGACGAAAACTCGTTCGAAAAATCTTTTTGAGTCGATACACGATACACTCCATGACAGAGAATTCTTAGAAAATTTCTGAGAAAAATACAATTACAAAAAAATTACATCTAACCCGAGCATCGTAAAAATCGTGTCCCTTGAGATCACGCCGAACGGTTGGCGTAAGTAACATGAGAAAAGTTGAAGCACTTAGTTCAGTCCATTTAATTAGAGACACGCAGTGACAGAGATTCGCGATGAACAAAGTTATAATTAATTAAAAAAGTAATCTAGCAGCAGCGTAACATTGTGAGAAAACGTACAGAAACTCGGTCTGGTTTCATCGAGAAATCGTCGAAACGAGAGATTAATTGACGCGCTGGACGAATGTAAAAGAGAGAAAAAGATGAACGGACAGACTAACAGATAGAAAAAGTGACGGAAAACGAACGAAAAAAATTTTTCGTCCGTAATACGAATGAAATTAAATTCTATTAAAAAAGCAACATTGTCTGCTTTGATAAAAAAAGGCAAAGAGGAAAATAGAGAAAGTTTTGTACGATGAAACCGTTGTAAATAACATAGGATATTACATAACTGAAGTACCGTCGAATAAGTATGGTTAACGAAAAAAGAAAAAAAAAAAAAAAAAGAAAAGAAAAAAGAACGAAAAAGAAAAAAATGAGAAAAATATATTTCGTGCTGAACCGCAAGTTATGCTGCGTCGTGATCCAAAACATAAAAACGTTTCTCGTTAACGTTTTAAGACCCGAGTCGAAATATTCACGAAATAACGAAAGGTTTCCAAATGTAATAAAATACGAAGGAAAATGGTGATTGGTTCTGCTTTCGGTGTTCGATCCAGCAAAAGAGGTTTACGCCTGTTCAATACGAAAAAGAAGTTTTATTTTAAAGATACAAAAGTTCAGAGCGTTTTATGCAATTATTGTCCATAAATTTATCTAATCTGATTAAGCCAATGTTTCGGCATAGGTAGTCATTAAAAGATGTTAGATTAATTGTAAATAAATAATTAATAATCTGTCAATCGGGTTTGATCATTGCATTATTTTTGTTAGTTAATTGATTATAAAAAAAAAATATATTGGTAAGGATAGTTAACAGAGTTGTTGGAATTCTTTCTTTCTTAATTTATACTTTTAAAATTGCACGACACAGTCGTGAAATTAAAGCCATAGTTCTCTAGCAATCTATCAACCAACTTCTATATTTGTAAAATTTAATTTGTATTTTCATTTTAAATAATTTAATATATTACAATTTTCTTATATATATATATATTAATCACAAGTGAAAGGCAATAAAAATTATAAAAGAACGATAAAAACTACGAACATTTGAAAAAACGTTATTATTCGTATGGAGACTTTTAAACGAATTTGAAAAATTTTATTTCTATTTAAATTTATAAGGAGTTAAAGGCTTTTCGAAATAAGTTTTGTAAAAAAGACACTATCCCTCAATCGTGGACTAAAAATTGGGAAGGTCCGTTAAAAAAGAGAAAAACAAGATTAAAAAAAAAATAAAGGGGAAGAGAAAAGAGACGACGGGGAGGGAAGAGGGAACAGGGTGAGAAAGATGGGCTCGGGAGATTTCTAATTTGCGGTCTCGAAACGTCCTTTGCTCAGGAAGGGTATGATGCTCGGATGCAGCGTTGATCGAAACACGAAAGTTCGCGATAAATCTCTCGCGAGAGCTGACGGAAGACACCAGGAACAGTCATTTCCGGGGCTTCCCTCTCCGGTTGCCGGTCTTCCTACTCACTCTCTCAGTCTCTCACTTTCTCCCTCCTTATCTTTCTATCTTTCTCTTTCTCTCTCTCATTTTTCGTCTAGAGAACGAAGAAGACGTATCGATCTTGCGTATTACGCCAATGGGATTGCTTTGTTATCGATGTAAAACAAGAACTTGCCTTGCTTGGAACCCTCTGACATGTCACGCGGCGCCTTCGAGGAAATAGAATTGTCAGAATCGACATTGAATTTAAACTCTGTCGCAAGGAGTTCAAATGTTCTCTTCTCTTCATTTCTCTCTCTCTCTCTTTCTCTCTCTCTCTCTCTCTCTCTCTCTCTCTATCTATCTATCTATCTATCTATCTATCTATCTATCTATCTCTATCTCTTTCTTATTCTATTTTTTCCCTATAAGAAGTCTATTTTCGTCTTTTCTCATATAAGAGTTAGTTCTCGTAATATACAATTTTTATCATGACACACTTGCAGAAATTTATTTGATGTAAAGGATAAAAATACAAAGAAATTTCATAAGATATAAATTATGGGAAATGTATGAAAAATAAAGAAACAAATATTGAAGAGAAAAAAGAATGAGTTAAAAAAAAAAAAAAAAAAAAAAAAAAGAAAAAAAATATTAATACAACTAATTTTTTTTCCTTTTTTTTTTTCGTGGACAAGAAACATATCAAAAATATTTACTTAACGTTACAATATTTTTTAATCATAATATTTAATTATGTAATGACATAATTATTTTTTTAGATGTATAGCCAGACAATATCTCGTCACAGGAAGTTTCCGCAATTGCTATTGACATTAAGTAGCTCAGAAATCTTGTTAATTATCACAAAGATAAGAACAATAAGGAACTGATTAGTCGAGCACCAAGTGGTCTGGATGTTAGATTTTACCGTAGAAAGGAACAATCGTGACTATGGTTGATTGTCCCTCCTTATTGAGAAAATCTTTTACGATGAACTTTAAGTTGAAGTTTTCTTTGAATTTTCGAACTTCCGACTTCTACACGAGAGATTTCAAGCTTGCAATACATTTATATATAACGGGAGAATGTATTAAATCTTATCGTTCTGTGAATATTATTTCACTTGTTCTTTAAAATTTATTTCGATAAAAATTATTTTCCTTTTATTTTTTTTAAATACACTAGTTCCATTTTTTCTTAATATATAATATAACTGAATATATATATACATATATATATATATATATATATATATATATATATTAAATATATATAATATGTATATGTTAAATTTAACACGGGAGAGAACGCAATAAATCTCATCGTTCCGTGAAAATTATTTAATTTGCTCTTTGAAATTTATTTCTGCAAATATTATTTTCCTTTTATTTTTTTTTTCCAAATATACTAATTCCATTTTTTTTCACTTTCCCCTCCATTATTATTCTCAGATTGAGTCGTTTAGTGCCATTTTGGGTAATATTTTTCATAAAACATTTGTTTTCAAATGTTACCTCTTTTTTTTTCATCGTAAGAATTTTTTCAACATCAAATCGATTTATTTATATATCGATTGATCCTGGGTTATCTTTCTATTTCTTCTTCAATGAATAATGGAGTTTAATATTATCTTCAAAACAACTCTGCAGCGTGATTCAATTTGAAAAATAAATCCGTCGATATTTTAAATAAATAGGAATCTCGGATACGTATATCAATCGCTATTTGATTCCTATCGAAAAGTCCAATTTTATTCTTTATTCTGTTTATAAAACGCTGAGTCGTCAGAACTCTGGTTTCCAATTTATAATCCACTACGGTGCTTTATGTTCCAGGACGTTTAGACTTTATTTTCAGTTCTGCCTTTCTCTTTCTTTCTCTTCGAGTTTCCTTTTCTATCACTCACTCGTTTAACGATCCTGAAAATGACAAGCGTCAAACTATTTTCTTACGCTTGAATTTTCCTTGGAAAAATTTTACCTTTCCATCATACGACAAATTTTGACATTTTGACATTTTGACTTCGCTGATAAGAAAGTTTTTCTTTATCGAAAAACAATATCTTTCCAATCTTATAAATTTTTATAAATCTATAACACGTCGTAACGATGTCCATATAATATATAATAGTTTCAAAATAATACTATTCAAACAATCTATTACGTTATACAATGTCATAATCATAACATTGAATATTTATATAATCATAATATTTAATATTTTACAGATATATATTATCATTTATATAATATCCGAATGATTTTATTAATTTTGACAACTCTCAAGTCAAGTGCTGATCATTGGTCATTGATAACTTTATTTATATATTTTTTCAATATAAAAATCTGATTTTATTCATTTGATTTTTATAGACTAATTATTTCATTGAAAGAACGAATTTCTTTTATAATAAAGTAGTATAGGTTGAGAACCTTGTCGATCGAACGAATTTACGATCGACGAATGTTCACAAAGCTACTACATTCTTGAAAAGTTTGGAAAAGCTTGGGGATTTTCTTCCTCCTCCAGTTTTTTATTCTTTCTTTTTTGTCGACACTTTAGATAAGCTGCCGTGCGTGATGTGTCAATAATTTATATAGGTCAACGCTCGTTGATACTACTATATGTAGTTTCAATGTATGAGAAGAGAAAATAAATGTCTATACATTCTCTCTCTTTCTCTCTCTCTCTCTCTCTCTCTCTCTCTCTCTCTCTCTCTCTCCCTCTCTCTCTCTCTCTCTCTTCTTGTCCCTGCATAATTCTATGAAGCTAAAAATATTATTCAAGATATAGCAACTGATCTACTTCGCAGCATAGTATTTTTTACTTTAAAAATCTGTTAGATTATTTATATAAATTATAAAGGCAGGTACATAATATTGTCAGTGTACTAACAATAAAAATATCTGATATAAAATAGATTTCCAATAAACGTAAGACATCTACGCTAATCTATCCAGTAACCGTATAGATCGGTCATGTTTGTATAATGCTTTATAAATAAATAGCAATATATATTAACAAAAGAAAAAAAACGAAATAAGTGTGCAATTAAATTTTTTCCTTAAATATCTAACAAATTTTAGCAAGTCAAGATTGCATCAGTTGGTTCGAATAATAGATACAAATAAATTAGAATGAGTGCATATATTATAAATTTAAATGTTTAAAAATAGAAATATTTATTCAATGTGCACTTTTTAATAGTTCAACTTTATTTTAGCATACATCATAAATAAAATGTTGCTACAAATGTAATATACCTTTATTTAATATTAAATATATTTATTTAATTCTAAATTCGTACATTGTTTTAAAACACAAACTATTCGTTTTAATGCAAATATTTTTTTTTTATCAAATAAATTTTTTTTTATCAAAAAAATTTTTTTATTCAAATATTATTATTTTAAATAATTCCTTATTAAATGATATCTTTTTATTTTTATTATCTTTTTACTTTTTTATTGTCTTTCTTTGTTTTCTATTTGGACTTAAGCTTGTTATAATCTACGATAAAAAAAAAAAAAAAAAAAAGAAAGAAGGAAAAAGAAAATTATTTCTATTTATTTATTTATTTTTATGTTTTTCTTTTCTTTTTTTTTTTTTATATCGAAGAATCGAAAAGTCGTTCAAACGATACGCACGAAACCATAACCCCATCGAACAACTGTATCGTCAAGAATCTTTTTCTCTTCCCTACTCATTCCTTTATCTACTCAAAGGTATTCTCTCTCTCTCTCTCTCTCTCTTTCTCATTCTTCGTTCGCTCTGCACAAGGCTCGTGCTCGTTTCCTTCCTTCTCACCTTTTTTTTATTCTTCCTCTTCGTTGCTTCTTCCCCACGGAAACTCATTTTCCGCATCGGCAATCCTCGAAATTGTCGCGACTCCTTCTTCTCGGAAAGCACGAATTCGTTCGCGGGACTATTTTCGCACCGGAAATAGATACGTAAGGAGTTACTAGCGTGAAAAACGAAGGCTCGCGTCTTGAGATCGTTCTAGGTCATTTTCTTCACTGCGGAATTCTGCAATAACGCTTCTATATTAAAACGATGTTTTTTCTCTTTTTTCTTTTATGCATTTATTTTGTTGTTTCGTTTTCGTTTAATCTTTTAAAATAATATCACAAATTATATGAGATAAAAAATATAGAGTAATAGCGGAGTGAGAAGGCATTAAGGGTGAAATAACTTCATCTCATATTTTGTAGTCATATAGTCTAATTTTCAGATATTTCAAGATATTGATAGCACTAATAATTATTAATAAAACAAATAAATAACAATTTTGTACAATTTATAAACAATACTATCTGTTTGTTCTTAATTAAGAAATTAAGTAAGTTATTCATAATATAGATTTTCAATACCATCAAAAATTTCTTGATTGTTCTTCAAACTATCATTTATTTACAATTAATTAAAGAATAATGATTTTTTCTGAATAGAGTGCATTAATATAATACTTAAATGTTATGTTTATAATCGTATCATAAGATGTTATTGTAATATTATTGAAAAAACAAGCGACTTGTTACTTCCTGACTTCCGAGATAGATGGCTCCATATTTTTGGGGATAGTTAGCCCAACGTAAAATTATACATTGTTACATTTTTACGGAGTAAAATTGTTACATTGTTACATTTGACTGCTTACGGAGATATAGTGGACTTTTATTCTTTGTATTAATCATTTCTAATGATGAAAATTTATTATGCACTTTTTTAAATGAAGAATAACAAATAGAACAACGTGTGGTCTCATATAATTGAAGAAGATAAGAAATAAAATAAAGAACCATGATATATCTTACCTGGTTCTTTCCAAGCAATTAATAAAAAGATTCTTGTAATAAATATACCAAAGGCAATCCTAAATAAAATTAATCCAATTCTTAGTACGTCATTGAGTGTAGTTGAATAAATTAGAAAACATAGGAGACGTTTCAAGCGGCAAAATAACAAAGTTTATTAAAAATTCAGGACAAACCCAAATCTAAACATTTCCGTTACAGAAAATTCATCTTCGGAAGAAATTTGTTTATATTTTGTAATCTAACAATCTAAAGAAAGTTTGGAGAAAAAAAATAATGCTCAGGTACAGAGATAATTTGATTCGATGTGTAAGATGATATAATTGAATACACGAAGGACGTTCAACATTTTTTAATTTATGTGATCTCAGTAGAGAAGTTTTATGCGAGCAGAAGAAATTATTTTTCTACCAATTGCGTTCAAAACTTAGTTATGTTTTCTTTTTTACTTAGGCAATGATTCGCTGAATTCATGAATCATCTCACACCGACAATATGATTGAAATGATCTTTTGTATGGGAAATAATTTTTTTTTTTTTTTTTTTTTTTTTTTTTTTTTACAGAAATTTATAATTGTCTTTTAATCTCATCCTGATATTATAATTTTTAAAGTATCTATTTTTACTTATATATATTTTTTCTCTGAACATCGATTAATTTACAATGTACTAAAGATTTAAAAAAAGAAGTTGATCATTATTCTCGAAATTATCTAAGATTTAATTTCTAATGTTTTAAATATTACATATTTAAAAGACAATACTAAGCGTTCTTTTTCTCTTTACATTATTATAACTATCTTCCATGAAATTATGGAGAATTTTCGAGAATGTAAAATTTAACAACAATTATACAGAATGTAAATGAAGTATGGAAAATGAAATACAAAACGATAATCTTATATTTGGACCATAAACTGGGAAATCTGTAGTATTAAAATTTATACACAGGTCCTTTGACTTACGTAGTGTTATTTATATGCGCTAAATAATCCCATCAGTTATATGGTACTGTTGTACATTGTTCCCATTTACGCAATCCAATTTTAAGCATTCAAAAAATATGTTCTTTTATAATTTTCATTGAATTTATTGCGCTGTCAACAATGCTCAACATATGACGAAAACAAGATTTTCTCATTTTCTTATAAAAACTTTGATTTCGAGCAAAAAAAAAAAAAAAAAAGAAAAAATCGATTGCTTTGATTTACTAATAAGGAGAATAACAATAAATAAAATTTATTTTGATTTTTTTGTAGAATTTTATAATAGTTTTATTTTTTGGTGAATCTACATGGAATAAATATTTTTATAATTTATGTTGGCTTTTCTTTGTAGTATTTTTTTTTTCGAATAAAAATCGCCAGTATAAAAAGAAAAAGAAACTATACAGAAAACAAACATTTCGCGTAAATCAGGGGAAGAGTGCAGGAGTTCAAATTTAAAAAGAAAAAATAATAATTTAAACTGCTAATATTTAAATTTTTCAACGATAATTACATATTCGTACATTATAACATATTGGACATTTAGAAAGGTTTTTTTTTTCGAAGAGATTCGTACTTTGAATCCACAGTACTTATATTCAAATATAAATTTTATCCTTTTCCACGTTTCTACGATTTTTATTTTGAATAATATTCGTCAGAGAAGAAATTGGATCTACTTGCATGTATGTGTATACAAATAAGCAAATAAATATATGCGTGTGTCAATTGCGAGATGAAAAAGAACACGAAAGGAATTTTTCTCATTTTTGCCATCCTCTTCGATATGTTCGATATAGTTCTAGGAATTTACATAAAAATGCTAAAGAAATTACATAGAAATACCAAGAATTAATGTAAAATATCTACATGGTTATATGTACGCAAGTAAAATTCTTGTAATAATAAGTTCAGATAATAAGAAGTAAAATTTTTCAATTCTATTCAAAGTTTTACTAAAATCATGACGTTTACTAAACATATGTAAGTATGTGTATGTAGGTCAATTATTTTTGGTTATAACAATAAAAAATCATTAAACCAAATCGTACAAATATTTTATTTGTCACAGGGGAAAGTGATATATATTGATTAACCTGATCGATTGAAACTTTTAAAAATGGCATTCAATTTATTAGAAATATGTTGTTAAAAATCAATGAAGTGAAACAATTTGATACTAAAGATCAAATTTTCGATAAAGAAATTTAATCAATAATATTTGTAAAATAAATACTTTTAATATATAATAAAATTCTTGAATGATCTCTAATAAAAGTTATCTAAAAAAATATTTATTTCAACCACGTACAAAATTTTTATTACAATTATTTATCACGTTTAAACATAAAATATTTAAATTCCTTCATAATTCCCTTCATAAAACAAAATATCTGTACAAGATCTGATTAAATTTTGCAACAAAACTTTCTTATCGTTTCTACTTATTTAAATTAATCATAATCTTAGAATAATACTGATAATACTGAATCTTAGAATAATCATAATCTTAGAATAATACTGATCAGATTTAATACTAATCTAAAAATGAAACGTTTCTGTGCTGCTGTTATACCAAAATGATAATATAAAAAAATCATCACAATGATACAGCTTAAAGGAGCATCCAAGGACAAAACCCCTTAAAAGGGTCGAGATTGAATAAGATATTCCCAACTAAAAGAAAGAGATGTAGCTCTTGTTGGCCTACATGGTAATGTAGTGAAAAAAATCTATTTCAGCAATGATTGAACTGAACTCTAAGGTCTTTAAATTTGGACTGAGTGACAAAATAATGTTATGGAGTCGAACATGATTGGAACTTTATATTTAGTTGTTACTCGGGATAACTTCGTAAAAAGTTGTTAGAAAATGATCGTCCCTTCTTTTCTCACCTTTTCCCTACCTAGTCATGATGGAATCCAGTATCAAAATATTCCAAAGTTTAATTTCTGATTAAAAAAAAAAATTAACTTGGATATAGAGATAGATAAATATCTATTACGAATTACACATAAAAGACGAGTATTACTGTTGTTTTTCTAGGTAATGGCGAAAAAAATATACAGGCTATTAAAAAAAAACATTCGATATTTATATAGTATATAAGATACACTATACCGAGTAAAAAAGTCTTAATAAACATAGATCATAAGATCAACCGTTTTTGAGATATAAACAATTCTGTATATTTTTATTATGATTGACTTATTACTGGCTTTTCGATTTACAGAAGGTGTTCTACATATCTTCTTTCCATTTTCATATACGTTTGGCATCTTCTTCTCACAGAATCGCGAACCCTTTCAAAAATTCTTCATATCTATTGGATGATTTCATGAGCATTGCAGATTTGGTTTCGTAATTCTTCTAAGCTATTTATTGGCGAAGAATACTCTTTACTTTTCAAATATCTCCACAAGAAAAGTTTAAAGGGTTGAAATAGGGAGAGATCGAAAAGATCACGTAACTGGTTTACGACGTGCAATCCACCTTTGACCTGAGCCTGATTCGCAAAGACGTTGGTAAAAATATTGAAATAACGCATGAGAGGGAACTTCTCGATTAGGAAACTTTTCCATGTAAAAATAAGTGAACTAGCTAATCGCCGATGTAATTTTGGAAATTGATTGAGAATATTCAGAATGCGGTTTATAAACATTAAGAAAAATATCGCACGCGATAATGAAAGCCAGAAAGTCAATTATGATATTAATATACAAAAATATTTATATCTTAGAAACAGTTGCCTTTCGACCTATATTTTTGTTTACTTTAGTTATAATGTGTTCTATATACTGTATAAATATAGAAAGTTTTTTTGAACACCTTGTATATTAGTAATGATTAAATTGTAAAATAAAGTTTTTATCGAAAAAATGTTTAAATGCAATAATCAAATATCGAACTGGACTCTAAAGTGTTCAAACTGAGATTGGCAGATAAAATGATACTGCAAAGCCGAACTTGATTGAAATTTTATTTATTTGTTACTCAGAGTAATCAAAATAACAAAAAGTTGTTATAAAAAGATCGTCTCTCTTTCCTTTACCTCTTAATCCTCCCCGTGCTGACTAAATCCAATAACAAAATATCCCGAAATTTAATTTTTGGCTTAAAAAAAAAAAAAAAAATACAAAAAATATTTGCCAACATGTTATGATATTTTAGGATATAAGCTTTATTGATCTAGATGTAGAGATAGATACATATATGTTATGGATTATACATAAAAGACGAATATAACTGCTGTTGGTCTAGACGGTAATGGCGAAAAGAATATGTATTAGTAATGAATAAATTGCATAATAAGGTCGAAAAAGTATTTCAATGAAATAATCAAAGATCAAACTGAACTCTAAAGTGTCCACACTTAAACTGACTGACAAAATGAGATTACGAAGCTGAACTTGATTAGAACTTCGTGTTTATTTATTATTATAATCTCATAAAAAGTTGGTAAGTAATAACCATCCCTTCCTCTCTTCTTACCCCTCCCAGTTCTAAGGAATTTGGAAACAAAATGTTTCGAAGTTTAATTTTCGTTTAAAAAAAAGAAAAAAATACAAATATTTGCCATACGTGTTATGATATGCTCGACTGTGAAGCTTTATTGACTTGGATGTGGATAGACAGACAAATACATATGTATATGTTATGGCATATATATAAATTCTGTGTTTTCCGGTCTGGGTCAAATGATTCAGCAGATACTCTCAATAACAAAAATAAAGACAGAAACAATTCATTGAATGTCACCGTTAATATTATCGTACCTATGGTACGGTTACGGTTTCGAACGTTTTATATTATTTACTATAAATTAAAAGTATTTATTTCATATCACGTTGAACTGTTCATACAGAATTTCGTTCGTATATTTAAAATATTTATAACGACTGTAATAAATGTATATCTGTTTCTTTTCGATAAAAAATGTATAATTGAATTAAATTAATAAACTCGTTTATTATCATCACCATACAATAAAACGTATTGAGTAGCAATTTAATTTGTAAATAATATATATAAAGAAATAATTTAATGCTAAAATATAATATTATACGTGTATGATTATATTCGTTCTATTTATTCTTGTTGTTATACATTTTGATAAGATATTGAAACATAATGAAATAAGAATCTCTTTTCTTTTTTTTTTTTTTTTTTCCTTTAATTTAACTTATGCCGTTTGATGATATTTTATTGTAAGCACTTTCATCTTTTTACTTTAAGAAATATATCGATATTTTTTTCTAGTTTAAGTATCATACTTTGAAACTTGAAGGAACGCCATTGTCTTTAAGATTAAATATCATGCTCTTAAAGTGCAATTGAGCATGAATAGAACACACTATTATTCTTGGCTCACATTACAAACTATCCATGCTCTTTATAAACCCACAAAATTTCATTCAGATCTATGAGTTTGGGTTGCCGATGTTCCCTAGTGAAATACGTCCCTGAGAAATTTGGATATTACATGACTAGATAAAAAAAAGCAAAAATAAGAAAAGAAAATAATAAAAAATTTATTGGCTATTCATAAAATACACATTTTGTTTGTTCGTCATTCGGAAAAAAAATAAATTTTCAATTACAACCTTGATATCTTTATTTCCGTTAGATACTGCTAATTGATAAGATACAATTGACAGTATTTTTCACGTTAATGATAATTTGCCATTATTTTCATATGAATTTATACAGATAACCATGCCAGTATCATTCTGGCTTTTTTTTTTAATTCATTTCCAAGATAATACTGTAGCTCACTTGTCTACGCATATAAAATTAATATTAACAGATGCATAAAATAATAGATTAATGGATGGAAAGTACGATGGATTCATAGAAAAATTTTATTTACAAATGGATAATTAAAAACAATATAATAATTCAGTATCGGAAAGAACATTTTTATACAAATTTGATTTAGTTACAAAAAATCATTAATTAAAATTAAAAGAAAAATAGATTCAACGTTTCACGAGATTCGTTTGAGTAATATCTGGGCAATAAATTCTTTTTTTCTTTTTTCAATAATGTCGATCAAATAATTTAATTCTATTAGCAGTAAAGAATTTAATTGAATTATCAAGGACAAGGATTTGGAAATGATGTTAAAAAGGAACCCAAAATAATTTATTCAAACTTTGTTTATAGATAGAAAAAAATATATTGTTAATAAATAAAATGGTTATCTTCATTTGCAATAACACATTCGGCTGAAAGTGAAGTTTTAAAAATGTTTCTTAGAAAAAATAAGTTCAAAAACTGACTTGACGTAAATTCAACAATAGCAAAAACAGCACGATAATTAATTCTTTATTGAAGTAAAAATTAATAAATTAATTAAAAATAAGCAAGAAGAAAAAAGTCATTAAACATTATATTGTATTACTTTATTCATAATTTATGTATATAGTTATATAAGAATTTTTAATAAATATAATTCCAACTATTTTATCGATTTTTATCTTTTCGTCAGAGCTTGATTTATTTAAAATCTTTAATATTATTTTTTATTTAAATGTTAAAAGATGAAATTGAAGTTATTTGTTATAAATTTATGTTCGTTTGAATGTCATTCACAATCAGTACAAATGTACTGAATGTTACTCTTCACATGTACAAGTTATTTTCAAATACTCAAAATTTTTTTTATTTATGTAATAACTAATAGGGATTTCTAAATATTTTATATTATAAAGATTTGGATCACGTTAACAGTACTAAGAAATAATTTGAGACAAGCAACGAAAAAGATTGAGAAACATTGTTATGTAGGTGAATGGAGATTTAAAGACGATGTATTACTATCGAAATAAATCACACTACGTATCAGAAATTCATTTAATTCTTTAGTTTTTGTCTTTTAATTAAAGATTAATCGCAATTAAATACGACACGAAATGCATGAACTAACGAAATACTAACCATAAAAATAAAAAAAAAACACCTGTAATATTTAATTGAATTTTTACTTTGATAAAATTTAATTTAAATTTACGTAACTTATTATCAACGATTAAACTTATTCCGCATTAATATGCATTTTTACATCAAAACAGTTATGTAGTAACCCAGGTTTTTTTTCTTTTATACAGTCACGTAAAATCGAATCAGAGATTATTTTCAAATTTTAAATCCAATTTAATTATCTGTAATTTCAAGAAAGATTTTGAAAGATTTTGAAATCAATTTAATTACAAATTTGTACAGTTTTTTCTTTGTCTCTCTCTCTCTCTCTCTCTCTCTCTCTCTCTCTCTCTCTCTCTGATTTTTTACCTATGCAATACAATCGAAAAATAATAGTAAAGAAACGAGAGGAAAGATGAAAAAAAATAAAAAATGTACGTAAGACAAATACGATCAAACGTGTTCCATTAACCTTTGATTTCCCTCTCGATGGAGTGAACGAACAATAACGACGTTTAAATCAAACATAAATCGTGAGACAGAGAATGTACGGAAGGATCTCGTAACGAAGGATAACACGATGCGACATTAGAATAGATTTATAAATTCGTTGAATAATTTATCAAAGGCCATCTTTTTATGTCTTCTCCTTCTCTCTCTTTTTCTTTGTCTCTTTCTCTCTCTTTCTCTGTGTTTAATGGCAACACCAAAGGGCGAGCACATCCGAATGGTTTGAGCCAAGGCCGACGCCGAGGTACTGTTAGCTAAATCGAATCCAATCCGACTTTTTATCTTTCTTTCTCTATTTCTTTCTCTTTTGCACATACACGCACACATACTCCTTTATCTTTTCGTCATGAATCGAGCACTGTTCGTTCTTCTTCGGTCATGAATCGTTAGGAGATGCCAGGCTTCTCTGATAATCCCAGATATTGGGAAAGAGCATTGACCTTCCGTGTCGAAATACAAAAACTGAATCGACTTTCGAATCGACAATTTCCATTTATATTTACCTTCTAACGATAAGTAGATGCATGATTCGTTTACGACTTTTCATAGTCGGAAAAAAAAAATTAAAACAAATAAATGAAGTGTCATTTAAAAAGTATGGGAGCAGTGAAAATTATTATTATTGTATGTATTTGTATTTTTTTCCTTTTCTTTTCTTATCTTCTAAACGCGCGATTCTTAATGGTCCGTTAAACTTTGCAAAAACTTTTGATAAATATACCCAAGAAAGTAATAATTATGAGAGTTAAGATAAAGCATTCTTTAAAAAAATGGAGAAAAAGTTATTTTATTATCTTCCTGCAAAAGATTCTTATCAAATTAATAATTTCATTATTGACACATCAAATTGATACTTTTTTATTAAATTGATTAAAAGGACATTAAATTAAAAAAAAAAATCAATTCAACAAACGATGAAGTACTTTTAAAGCACGTTCATGAATGTAAAAAAAAAGAGAAAAAGAAAAAAAAAAAAAGAAAATAAGATATTTCTTGCACTGGTGAGAATTTTCTCCTCAATTTTTCCAATTTTTTTTTATTAATAAATTCGGACAATTCTTCTCATTTTTCTTAAAAAAAAAAAAAAAAAAAAAAAAAAATTGAAAGACGGATATGAAGCTCAGGACAAATCACAAAGAGAAAGAAATTGAAATAAAGTATAAGACAAAAAAAGAAAAGAAAAGAAGAAAGGAAGATATGATTTTTGTCCTCAATTCATCGAGATCAAAGATATCGACTAAAAGAACTAGACTAGCGACTTTAGTTATATGTAAGAAGAGAGACAGAAAGAGAGAAAAAAGGAATGAGTGAGTTAATGCGTGAGAGAGAGAGAGAGAGAGAGAGAGAGAGAGAGAGAGAGAGAGAGAGAGAGAGAGAGAGAGAGAGAGAGAGAGAGAGAGAGAGAGAGAGATAGAGAATACTACCCTGAGGTCGTACGAGCACGAAAGTGACTCCGATCAGATATTCGATTTGACTAACAGTCCCATAGCGCTTGTATTTTGAATTTACATGACTGATGTGATATACATTCAACCCATATAACGTGATATCCTTTTGAATTCTAACTCCCTCGTGTTAGTTCATCCGAGCAGTCTCGAAACATACTATTAATGAAAAAGATTTAAGATTTTTGGCCCTTCGATTCCGCGATATATCGTCACCGTTAACATCCCGTTCTGGTCTCGTAGCACCATCGAATTTCTGCTAGTCCTATTCTTACAATTTATAAACAACAATTATCATTGTCCTTTTATATAATTAATTAATGTGATTACTTATTATGTGATTATTTTTTTCGATTGAGACATTTAAATGTCCCCTTAACAATACTTTCTTGAAAAGGAAATTCGAAACGAAAAAATTTTGGGTGAGCAAACAATAATATTATTTCTTTTTGATTCTATGAACGTTTTCAAGGTCATATCAAGATCATATCAAGGTTATATCAAGGACAACTTTTTTGTTTAATCTAAACCTATAACTTTTCCAATAGCATCATATTTTACGCGAAAAAACGAACAAATTTTTGTGAAACATTTAAGAAATATTTCTTTATCTAATCTTTACTTTCTATGATATTTAACATTGTTTAGAGAAAAACAATATTGGTTCAGAATACGTCGTCTCCCCCTCTTTTACTACTATTATTACTACTACTATTATTACTATCACTATTATAAATATAATTATTATTATTACTATTATCAATATTATTGTCATGTCATGATCATAATTAAAATACTGCTATTATCATTCTCATTGTCATATTATTATTATCATTATCATTGTCACATTATTATTACACTGTCATTATTATTGTAACTACACATGATTGTAAAAATTGTAAAAATGCTAAACCTAAACACTTCCACCATATTATCAAATCCCCTTACGTCCACATACATTATTCGTTTCTTACAGTTCCTTTTATGATCCTCACCTATCTTTAATAAAGCCCATTTTTTCCACAGTTTTCCTTCTTCTGAGCATCTGTTCTGCACTGTACTCAAAAATCTACTGTTGACCATTAAAAGAACCTTCTCTTAGACTACGGACATTTACGGACTCACAATAAAATACACATTTCATCGATATAAGTTCCTGAGTTATTTATTGCATATGAAGATGAACACGTATTTCGAACAGGATACATTACGTCAGATAAAAATGTAAGATAGGTAATAAAAAAAAAAAATTATTTTAATAAATATTAAAAAAAAAAAATGTTTGTATCGTTCCAAATTCTTATTGTTTACACACATTGCGCTATGCTACGATATCGTTCGCAGTAATATCCGTTTTTCGTTTAAGTACAATAAATGTTACATATGCTTGAAATTAAGGGCCACATAAAAAAAAAAATGTTTAGGACAAAAATTGTTTTTCTTTTTCTTTCTCACATAAAATAAGATGCTGTTATAAAAGTTATAGATTCACATTAAACAAAAAAGTTGATCTTGAAATGATCCAAAAAATATTCGTCAAATCAGAAAGAAATAATGCTGTTACGTTCGTCCCTCCTTCTAAAAAAAAAAATCAATCAATTTTCTTGTTGAAAAAGCGTTGTTTTTATAGATTTTTAGACATTTAAATTTAAAAGCAGCCCATTTTGTTATGTATCAGGAGTACATATATATTTATTATACGTTTATGTATACTATTATGATTTCGAATGCATATATCGATGGACAAATCTCGTAATTGCAATTTCGCGAAAGAAATGACTTTCTTCAAAATGGCTAGAACTCGATCTAAGAACATAAACAGGCCAGAGATAGATTTATTAAAACCGAATTATCTCGTAGCCCGTTACTTACAAAAATGCTCTCTTTTATTTATCCTTCTCTCAAGAGAATGAAGAAGCAAGCCAGACTGTGTGTGCATGTGTGTGTGTATGAGAGAGAGAGAGAGAGAGAGAGGCAGAGAGACAGAGAAAGAAAGAGAGAGAAAGTTCAAAACTAATCAATGAAGCAGAAATAATACATCGTCAGTGGGTTGTACGCGTCGTCTCATATTCTTCTCTTTCTCTTTTTGTTTCTTCCCTTGGCGAAACGAGATTCCCTTTGAGGGGCGGACCTTAGGGAATACCCGTTGGTTGGTTTGAACGTAGCAAGTGCCGGCTATATTTACGGAAAAGCGTGATGGCGTAAGAACTCATTCTTTTTCTTTTTTTCTTTCTCTTTCTCTTTCTCTCTCTCTCTATATATACATATATATATATATATATATATATATATATATATCTTTCTTTCTTTCTAAAAATAGAAAAGAAAAAGGGGAAGGAGAAGACCACAGACGATAAACCTGTTTGACACTTCACAAAATGTTACTATTTCAGATCGACTATTCTACACGTTGAGAGAGATCCTTCTTTGCAAATATCTTTTTCTCTTGAAAGAGTTTAAATTATTTCCTTGACAATTACCCCTTCCCTCTCTCTCTCACTCTCTTTCTCTTTCTCTTTCTCTTTCTCTTTCTCTTTCTCCTTCTCTCTCTCTTTCTCTTTCTTTGTGTAAATCAAATTCGAACGTTTTTTATGGCAAAGCTAAAAAATAAACATTCGAGAACGTTTTTCGTTCGTTCGTTCGATGGATCTTATACGATGAATGAAATTTCACGTAAATAAGTACATACATGACTAAAATTACGCTATTTGCCAAATACGTTTAAAGTTCTTTTCCTATTTCTTTTCTCTATCTCTTTTCTTTTCTTTTTTCTTTTTCATATAAAAATAGGAAAAATAGATCTTCTTTTCATTCGTTCAAAGAGAAGTGGCAGAATCAATACATTTCTCGAGGATTTTCTTTTTCTATCAGTCAAATTCGATAATCCGACTATTCGAATTTTTGCTTTAAAAAAAAATATTAAAAAAACCAGTTAAAGTTAACACCCAGCTTAAACAAGCCCGTCAAAGATACACGCGTACAGAGAGAAACATGTACCGTCAAACACGGATATGCTGCCACCGGCGACAATAATAGTATTTTCCAATTCGATGCAAGATTTTACGGATCGTAGTGCTATTTACAATCGCCCGCGTCGAATTCCCGCGGTCCTTTTTCGAACTCGTTACACGCTAGTGCACGCACGTAAAGTGTTAGCTAAAAAAAAAAGAAAAAAGAAAAAAAACGCACAAAAACAAAAAATGAATAAACGTTCATCCCGTAAAAAAAAAAGATATTTCGTGCGATTTCACTTCGTACGTTGGCTTTTGATTCGATATATCCTATTTTTTCTTTTAACCACCAGAGAAAATTGATACCCGTCACATTCGAATTCATATCTCTCTATAAATATCTTCTATATCGAAAATAACGAATATTCGTGAGTATATAAACGATATTATTATTATTATTAAGTTTAATAAAATGAAATGTTATATTTAACAAATCAATTTACTTGTTCCATTCATCGTTACTCGATATGATTTTATAAATAGTAAATTGAAATACAATTTATCAAATAAATATTTGAAGACTTTTATATTTATATTTAAACAAAATCTAAGTAAATATTTATTTATTTCTTTATCTTGGCTATGACTAAAATCTATACTTTTTGTTTAAATTCGTTAGATCCATCATACAGCATAACCCATATTTCCATATACACTTAAATCATTTCCAGAACTTTGCCTAGTTTAACAAAAACTTTTCAATTTGAAAAAAAAAAAAAAAATATCTGAATATTTCCCCGATCGAATAATATACATATGTTATGGAGATAATTTCATTTTTTTTTTGTCGACTTTTATCTCTTTTATATTATTTTAAATAAATAAATAAAAAAAAATAAGAAAGAAAAAAAAGAAAGAGCGAAGAATAAAAAAAAGAAAAACAGAAAAAAGAAATTTGTTGGGGAAGGAAAGGGAGGAATAAATAAATAGTAAACCTTCCCCTCGTCTCTTTCCCTCTCTCTCTATCTCTCTCTCTCTCTCTCTCTCTCTCTCTCTCTCTCTCTCTCTCTTAGTTTCCGGGAAGGCCCGAAACGTGTTCAAAGAAAAAGGAATAAAATTGGAGAGAGGAAGGGTATAAGGGAGAAAAGGAAAAGAAAAAATAGGGAGAAATAGAGGACGCAGAAGTCACGTAGAGTCGCTTTGGTCCATCGACGATGACGGAGACTGTGCTGCAGCAGTCGTCGAGACATCGAATTATCGCAAAGTTTCCGACTGAGTCGGAATACGAATGAATCTCGTTTGAGGAAAATGCCATTTCTATATGTATACATACATACATACATATATATATACATATATATATATATATATAAATATATATATATATATATCTTTTTATATCTTTCTTTCGTTCTTTATGAAAGCAGAAGAGTATTAAAACCGCTGGATATCAGCCGATATCGAAAAAGCGTACGTGAATCGAAATAAGGACTTACATTCTTTCTTTCTCTCTCTCTCTCTCTCTCTCTCTCTCTCTCTCTCTCTCCTTCTCTCTTTCTCTGAATTATCTCCTTGCCAATTTTATCAATGAAATTGCTTCTAATTTTCGCACGATATATTCAAAAATTCGCCAGAGTTCTTTTCAATTTATATTTTTTTACATTCTCAAGAGATTTTCTCAAATCGTCTTTCTTCCTCTCTTTTTCTATCTATTTTTCTCTTTCTTATGCTATCCTATCTGTCTGCTACTTCATCCGTCACAACATAAATCTACGTGATTTTTATGCGAACCCGACGGAAAGGCTGTTGCAGCACCCTTACCAGAAAGGAATACTCGCACGTACAACAGAAAAAATATCGCCCCTGTATATTTTCCTCATCTTACTCATCTTTTTCCTCCTCCTCTCCTTTATTTTATATTCTCTTTCTCTATCCCTTTTTTCTTTCTCTTTTATTTTATTTTTTTATTTTTTTATTTTTTTCTTTTTTTTTTACTTTCGACAAGAATATTCCAGTCGAATTCAACGCATAAACTTATAATCTGTAATTTCGTGGATCTCGTTTAGTTTCACCGACAATGATCCATTACCAATGCATTTTAATAGATACATAACAATTCCAAAAATAAATTATAATAGATAGTAAATATATATCGTAGGAAATTCATTTGACTATGAATATGCATATCACATTTATTTATTTATTCATTTATATAGAAGAGAGAATTCAATGTTTAATATATATAACGTTCGTTTTGCTCATTTCACTTTAACCACATTGTAATATTAACCTACGTTATTAACTTTATAATGTACAAGCTAATGATGTTGATCCTGATGATGCTGATATTAGATAAGAGTTTAGAATAAAAATTTTGTAAGAACTTTACAGGGGTGAACTATTGATAAAACAAGAGAACAACGGGTGTACCGAGAATCGAGGGGAGAGAGAGAAAGAGAGAGAGAGAGAGAGAGAGAGAGAGAGAGAGGGGGAGGGAAATAGAAAAAGGGATTAAGAGAGAGAAAGGAAGCTTCACGTAGGTGGGACGATTGGATTAATTTATCGTGCGTAACATCGCCCGGGGCTTCCTTCGTGAAAGAGGGGAGATTTTTTCTCCTGGTTCCTGTTATCTTCTCTCTCTCTCTCTCTCTCTCTCTGTCTCTCTCTCTCTCTCTCTCTCTGTTTCTCTTTTTCTTCGTTGTACAGTTGACAGCATTCATCGTCGTTGTTCTGCCTATCTCTCTTTCTGTCTCTGTCTCTTTCTCTTTTCCTCTCTCACTAATACCGTTACTCCCGTTTTGTTGTTGACGTTGTTCTTGTTCTTGTTACGGCGTTAACATGCGCGAAAAAGGTCGAAATACGGTTCAAGAAAAAAAAAAAGAAAAACAAAAGAAAGAAAAAAGAAACGAAAAAAAAAAGAATAGAATGAAATTCGACGAGATACGTAGACTAGGTGCTATTCGATTTATTCCTGACGTGTTGTATGCACGTTTCACGTTTTAGAAATTGCTTTCTAAAAAAGAATTTTGTAACAAATTATAATATAAATTCAGATATTCAAATGCGCACTACACTCGATAACACATTACACTCATAGATGCTTTATACCGAGCACCGTACATCGGATAAGTCGATAATTATAATCTGACATAGACATTTTCGATAAATCAAACGAACTTTGATAAATTTGTTCTATCAAGATCGTTGTTGTTGATTCGTTCAGTAACGTGAATAACTTAAACTTTTAACCTCCGAAAAATGTTGACGGCTCGAGTGTAATCTTGATTTATTAGATCGTAATATACCGGAATCCAGTAAACGATTAACATAAACGATAAGATTTCACGTACTCATAATTCTCTCTCTCTCTCTCTCTCTCTCTCTCTCTCTCTTTCTCTCCCCCTCTCTATTTTACCCTCTCCCGCATTCAAGAAATATGCGGAGAGTTTGAAATATCGTATCGACTACGCTCCCGGCAAATAAACGGAGGGATTCCAACGGAGAGTGGTATTTCTCTTGGGGGAAGTACGTCGTTTACAAGCAGAGTATATATTATCGTTGCCCTATCGCGAACGGATTAATTTTGGCGAGATTCAAATCCTCGGACTCGTCCAAAAGTAACTTCTGTGGAATTCTACGAATCTTAATAAACATAAAAATTCATTTGATGCAAGATAACGCAATGTGAAATTAAACAAGTGCATGTTATCTTTAGACGATTCAAATTGACGATATACAATTTTATATATTTAATAGAATATATATGAATTTGTATGAAATTTGTATTGCACGTTATTGAACGTAGATATTTCGTGTACTTTTCGATCGTTCTTTTTCTTTTTGAAAAAATAAAAGGAAAAAATAAATAAATAAATATAAATAAAAAATAAAAAGGTAAGCCATTTAAAACAATGAAAATAATGATCGATTAATAAATAATATTTTTGACTAGTTTTATTCAAAATCACGGTTTACGATCGGTTAAACAATATTCCAATGTTGAAAAATCATGCTTGAAAATTTAATATTACGTGCTCGGGGTCATTTATGGGATCGGCCAAGGGAACAGTTATTTTTTATTATTCCCCTTCCTCACCGATTCCTCCAGTGTGCCAAGCTCAAATATGTCGGAGACGAGAAGCATATCTCGATCTGCTTTCCATGCGTATCACCATTTACCGTAAAGACGTAAAGAATAGTGTTCCTTTTCTTTCTTTCCGGGCACGTTCGATCGGATGAGATTTCGAAACGCGTCGGTTGAATCGAAGTGATGCCAGACGTCCTCAAATTTTTATTCGCCTTTTTTTTTTTTTACTTACCTATAACAGAAAGCAGAAAAGATCACGATTAGAATCAATAATGTCTATTGATCGTATATATATAATTCAGAAAAATGTGATTACAATAACTTCCTAACGTGTACATTTAGGATATATGTATGTTAATATTTTTATAAAAAACATAAATAACTGCATCAACTAATATAGTCGAAGATATAGGTTTTCATTAAAATAAAAGAGCATTTGCATTTTTCTGATATACCGATGCATAAAAGTACGTAAAATTATTTGCATATTATACATCGTTTGATACCATTTAACTTTGACCTATAATATTTTTTTCTATTCTCAACCGTTTGGGAAATATAGTCTGTTCCGATTATATTGAACACCTCGTTTGTATATATATATATACAAAAAAAATATATATGTATATATATATATATCTTTGTACTAATAATTTGGAATATTTCATAAATATAGAACATTAATCATCGACTCTATTTTAGGATTAAATTCGTCGGATGATTAATTAAAAATGTACTTTAATCCAAACAATTATTGCTTATACAAATTTCAATATTATATCCGAAAGAGCTATTTTAATAACAACGATCGATCGAAGACATAGATGTTCTAACTAATCGCTGGTCTTCAAATGAGAAGACTACGAAAGAATGAAATACACGATATCTTCGTTCATATGCAAAATAAATTGTTAAAATGTTAAATAACATTTTATTCATTAATAAATTTTGCCTCATAATTAGAACAAAAATAGATTTTAATTCTTTTATATTATTCTTCTATAAATTTCGTAAATCTTTGTATGTAATTTTCCACATATTAGAATAATAATAAGTATATATATTATTTTAAATTTCTTTCTTCCTCTCTCTGTCTCTATTATGTTATTTAATAAATTTAATATAGATGATATATATATCATAAAAATTAATTCAAAAAGTTAATTTAATTTACATAAAAAATTTAGAATAAAATACATATTATTGATTAGAAAAATTAGTTAAAAAATTACATTAATTAGATTCTATAAAATTTTTCTTTATGGAAGGAGAGAAATGCATAAAATAAGACAAATAAATCTTTCATATAAATTTGTAGTCTATATATCTTGTTCATCGTTTAAAATATATATTTACTTTTAGATATTATACATATTCAACAATAACAAAAAAATAAGAAAATTTATGAAGTACGATTTAAAGGGCCAAAAGATATTCGAAAAAATTTCCCTTAGATTATTCTGACGGAAAATATCATAAAAAGTTTAATTAATCTATCACACGAGGAGATCTTCGATTAACGAGTCTCAATATATGAACTTTATTTCATTTAAAAATAAAATACTATAGACAAAGACTGGGGCTTCCTGATAAATTAATGAATGGTAAACAGATAAATTGAAAATAACATTTTCCTACTAGATGTAAAAGTATGAAAGATGAATACCAATGATTTATTTACTTTTTAATCGCGAGAAAAGAGAAAAATTCGTGACTAATTAATCCATTCTCTCCAGTTAACGGATTAACAAAACTGCCAAATATTTATCGAACGAACATTATCGATTAATATTTAATGGAACTTCGATCCAATTATACCAACGATTGCTTTATAACGAAAGAAACATAATAAATATAAGATATATAAGTACATATTTATGTATAATATAATATATATCTCTACATACATATATATTCAGTATTTATTACGGTTAAATCAGATAGTACGTAACATGATCGACAATTAAATTGTTGTCATATGATTACGAAAAATAATATAGGCACAAAAGAAGAAAGAAAGAGGAATTCGACATACAATTCATGATGCTAATATTATATTTGATCTAGCGCTACCATTTCATTCTATTAACATGCCACTATAATTTACATCTTTGCATCTCATTGTCCGTTACCTCCTATTTTCACCCTCCAGACTCAACCTCCTCTTCCAAACGATATACCACTTCTACTACTACCACCAATACTCCTACCATTACCACAGCCAATACCATCACCTTCAACCTGTTTTATCATTTACAGCCCGCTCGATTCTAGTACTTGAATTGTAGTATCATGTTCGTTTAATATAGACTACAACTGTACGAGATATTGTGTAAATGAATTGAAAATATAATTAAATCGATTAAAGAGATATTTATCGAATGTGTTACTTAGTATAATTTTCAATATAAAAATGGATAAAGAATTTAATTTTTAAAACGATCCGACCGATTCAGAAATATATTGATTCATATAGGATATATATATTTATATAAAAAAGATAAGGATTTTTATAATTAATACTAAAATCAATGATTATCTTAAAAATTAACAGACATAATTCTTATTTATTTTAATAAATTAAAATTCGTTTAAAATTGTTCTATTATTTTTACGAGTACTATATAGTTAAACATAATAAGGAAACTTTTGTTTCAAAGCCACGTAAATTGCGAATGTTTCGTTAATCAAATAAGAAACTTATTCAATTATTACAAAAATCCAACAAACGAATCATTAGCCCACTTCTCCTTGAATAAATATATTCTATTTATAAAACTGGGCTATTTTTAAATGTTTACGGAAAACTAGAGTAGAGAAACATTAGAACTTTTAATCCGAAAATATTAGTATCGTTTATTCCTAAAAACTCTTAATACGGCTTTAAGTTTCTAAAAACGTTTCTAAAATTCTGAACTGGAGTTTTATTGAATTTTTAATAAAACCATTTCATAAATTCATATTATAATAAAATTATTCTTTCCAACGTTTACGTATTATTATAATAATATAATCTTATATATACACACAATATAACATAATAAAAATAATAAATATAATGACATAATAATATAATAATAAACAAAAAATTATTAGATATATTAAAAAACATCTCTCGAAAAAAAAACTTGTACAATATAATTACAATTTCCGAAAAAATAATTTTCAATTAATATATATATATATATATATATATATATATATATAAACTTGCCAATAATTGTATTGTTTACTGTACTGATATTATTGCCTTTGATTATAACTTTACTAAATTAACGCGTTCCGAATCTAATAAATGCAAAACTCGCTAACGTACTATAATTAAGAATTTAAATACGGAACTACGAACAGTAGGTTGTTCAAGATGCTAACCTAAAAATTATACTAATTGCGTGGCACAAAGCTTGTAATAAAAAATTACGGTCATGCAGGATTGTGTTAAGCGTTGAAAAAAAAAAAAGGAAGATAAAACGAAAGATCCGGCCAATTGTTGCTATGGTTAAAAGAAAAAGAAAGGGGAAGTTTAAATAAGAGGGTAGAGGGAGAGAGAAAGCTTCTAAAGAAATTAAAACAAGAAATTATAAGATCAAACGAATAAAATGAAAGCGAACGGACAACGATCGAAGTCGGGAGAAAAGTCGAATAATGTAACTGTGGCATTATAAAATGACTACAAAGGATTCTGGAGTTTCGTTTTACTCTTTCGTTTTTTTTTTTTTTTGTTTACTTTCATATATCCATTATATTAGACAACAATAATGGCAACAATAACAAGAACAATAATAATCAAAGTCGATATTATAATTGTGGACCAATGATATTAAAATTTTGACATTGTTTCTCTTCGTCGCCTTTCAACAAAACTTTTGCCGACGAAATATTCAAATGGTAATGCTCTTTGAAAACGTTTTTCGAAGAAAATCCATGTTAATATATCGCAAATTCCTACGGGTTCATAAAATTACGGTTAATACTTTGCGTTAATACGTAGTATATCGAGAGGGATTTGGCTTCGTGCTTGATAACGCCTCGAATTAATTTCTTGAATTTTATGAAGATTATTTATTTCGTCTCGAATATATCTGCTTCTATTTTGAAAAAAATGAAAAAAAAATAAAAAAAGAAATGATAGAAATGTATTACCAATGATAAATTAAAGGAATATAATACACGTTTTTTGAGGTTCAAACAGTGAAAAAAGAATTATATAAGTGTGTAATACATCTTCGTAGTAAATTAACTGGTACCTTCTAATTAACAGAGATATAATCACTTTTTTATTCCCTTTCTCTCTCTCCCCCCACTCCACCCATCCATCCACCCATCCATCCATCCATCAATCTATCCATCAATAAATTAACAAGTCCCTGTAATTTCGAATTTGGAAAGAATAGTATGAGATGTAATCATCAGGGGAATAACCGTGGGATTAACAATGATAAAGAACAACAAATATTATATGCTGCTCTATCAAGCTAGATATATCCACCTCTTTTCATTTCTCTTCTACTACTACTTCTACTACTATTACCCGACTCTCCCACCCCTCCGCGTTCGACCATTGACATCAAGAGCTGTACTCCACAGCTTCCACGCTCTCGTGGACCTTTTCTCTCCGTGGAAAACCATCGGCACGTTTATCTCTGTTTGCACACGCATTCCATGGAAAACTGGCACCCAGCCGAATGTGTTTTCCCTCGTTATAACTTATGCAAAATCGATAGTTCATTTCGTGGAAGGCATAAGAATGGCCAGATCTTCCTGTGTGCGTGTGCATGCGCGCGCGCTTTTATAGAAATATATATATATATATATATATATATATATATATGTATGTATGTATATATATCTGTAAATGTAAATCAAAAATGCTTTGAGGAAGCATTGTAAATTACATTGCTCTCCTAATTATTTGAATGTATGTCGGATCAAACGTAATTCAACGTCTAACGTCACCGCGAATATCTTCCACCTGAAGAACGAGCAAACGTTCTAGAGGAGAACCAAGGGATCAATTAATAGCCTGGTACTTCCTTGCCCCTTTATCGTCTATGCTTGATTCTCATCATTTTCATCTTTCTGAAGACTGCATACTCCAGAAAGCAATGGCATAGGCGGATTCTCTCTCTTGAGTCAACTTATAATGCAAATCTTGATTGATTAATCCTTGACTTGGAAAGTTCCTTTTAACGAAATACATTTTAAGGATGAAATTAATAATAACCATAAAGAAATAAAAATTGTTATTTAAATTTAAATAGACATTAATCGTTTCTTCCTATGTACACGTTCATTTCGAGTATTACATAATATACTGTTACATAATAAAAAGATTTTTAATCGAAGACAAAATAAGAATACGAAAAAATTCCAGAATGTGATATGAACTGTCGTTAACTATAATCTTCTACGTCCTCCTCTTAAAAGCTAAAAGAAAAAAAGTCTGACTAAAAACAACGAACAAAATAAAGGGATCTGTCGCGAACAGGGAAAAGGATAGAGGAGAATTAATAAGCGCAGAAGTTCGATAGGCTAACGTGATGGGTAGTGTCGTTGAGATATTCAGAATAGAAACGAATGAGGCTATGGCATCGGGTTACGGCTATTATATAAAAACGAGTGGAATAGCTAAGGGAGGAGAAGGACGAGAAGGAGGAGAAAGAGGAGTAAGAGGAGAAAGTGGAGGAGGAAAACGAGAAGGAAGACGAGGAGAAGACCATTTGACAAATGGCCTTCTCTCTCTCGCTCTCTCTCTCTCTCTCTCTCTTTCTCTCTCTCTCTTTCTATCTGTCTCTTTCTATCTGTCTGTTTGACTGTCTCTGTCTCTGTCTCTCTCTCTCTCTCTCTCTCTCTCTCTCTCACTCACTCACACTCTCTCTCTCTCTCTCTCTCTCTCTCTCTCTCTCTCTCTCTCTCTCTCTCTCTCTCTCTCTCGACTGTTAGTGCACGCTTCATGGACCGAATTCGTGGAGATATAGAGACGACGAGGAGGACACGTACACGTACTCTACCTACACCGTACAGGGCTTTTCAACGAGCTTCTCTTGAAATATGGGACCTGCCGGACAAAGCGACCCTCTCTCTCTTCTCTCCCAAGGGACCTCCTGATAACCCTCGAAAGTGAATATAGTCTGCCGTTCGTTCAAGCAAAACATCGCCTCTAGAGCCTCCAGAAACGGCCAAGAGAATCTTCACTTTGGCTTCCGTTGACCCGATCTCTCCTAGTCTTCGTCCGACTACTCTACTCTTCATGTTCTCTAGGAGTCGAAGAGAGAAAGAGAGAGAGAGAGAGAGAGAGAGAGAGAGAGAGAGAGAGAGAGAGAGAGAGAGAGAGAGAGTTAGACATCCCTTCATCCGCTAGACGACGATAAATTCGATTAGACGTGTCTAGTTAATTTTGGTCACCTTCTATTTGGTTACCTACTAATTGTCTAACTTCTAAGATCGAATATTCCTTCATATCTTTCTCTGTATAAAATTTCACAAAAGATTTACATGATATTCCACTTATCGATGCAATCGTTAAAATTAAATTAATTGAAAATATTAAATTATGATGTGAAATTTCCCTTTTCTTTTATCCCCCTGCCTTTTTCCTCTCTTCCGGTTTTTTCTTTTTTTTTCTCTTTTATTTTGTAAAAGATCTATTTCACTAGGATATTATGTTTCCTTTGTTATATTCACGAAATAAGCTTATTGTTAAATATCTAAACCGCCAACGGATAATACAAACTATTTCAGCATCAAATTTCAAAGAGCAAACTTGGCAATTCGCCGATAACAAACAGTTGATTTTGCTTAGAAACTCATGTGGTAATCGTACTTTATGCATTTCTAGCACTTTACATATAGTTTCGTGTGGCTCATTCGTATCATTGAAACTGCTTTTGTCATCCGTTAAGTCACGAAATCCATTTGCGATTAATATATCTTTCATTAATTTTTTGTCAGCAAATCTAATAACGTTGATAATTTTAAGACTGCCGCACGCAGGAGAAAGATTATTATTGATATATTAAATTATATTATTGATCACATAGTAATTATAAAAATGTATATGTATGTGTGTGTATGAATGTGTATGACAATTGTTATATAAAATTATAAAAGCAAATAAATTATTTTCTTTTTTCTATTGATAAGTGTTAAAAAATTTTTTTTATAGCAATAAAAATGAGCATACATTATAGAGCATCTTGGTTTAATTACAGATACACGTATTCCTTAAGTGAAAGACTATAATTTTTAAAATAATAAAAAAATTTTGTTTTTAATTGTAAAAATAATTTTGATGAACAAAGTCTTATTTCAAAGGTGAAGGTTTAAATAAGGAGTTGGCTTTTCAAAATTATGGAAAAATCTTTTCTCTATTCAAAAATTATTCTGGTAAAAAAAGAATTAACATTTTTAGCATAATTTTTTTCAAAAAAAAAAAAAAACAAAATTTTTATAAAAATTCGAAACAGCTGATCTCTCATTTAAAACATTGATCTTTAAAATGAAACTATTGTCGAATATGGTAAAGTGTAATAAAGTGTAATATGAAATATAATTGAAAGTAGAGTTTATGGTAAGTAAGAGAACAGATTTAATGCTTATTACTCGTAACGATAGACTGACCTACTTGTCGATCGCTTTTTTCTTATAGCCATTGTCATACTCGAAACTTCTCGCGAGGACAATAATGAGATTAAGAAAGAGAATAGAAAGGCTGGATTTGAAGTACAATCAGAGCATGGAAAGGAAAGGAAAGATATTTATTGGTCGGGGACGGGTCAGGATAATTCGTTCAAATGTTTAAACAATCCATTATGTGCCCCTTTTGTTCTGATCATCGTTTCGCACTTAGCCATCTATTTTGTTTATTTATAACACGGTTAGTCACATTATTGAGGCTACGTGCTTGACTAAAAAATGCCTAAACTTGAACAAAGGTGGCAATGTGTTCTTTATCCATACTCTTTATTTGCGAGTATCCAACGATTTCCTAAGGGCAGATATTTTTAATAGTGATATATGGTAAGTACTGTGAAAAACTGAGAGATGCACATATGCATCAATGCACATACACATTTCATACTATGTTCATCAAAATCGAACAAGACATTACGGCTAGATTTATTGCTCGCGTAAATATATTACTGTTGTCAACAATTTTACATGAAAAAATAAGTTTGGTATAATGAAGCCTTTTGAAATCTATAGTGAAACTTATTACTGATTTTCGTATACACGCTTGAGTGGTGTGTGTTATATTTTTAAGAACTATCTGATTGTTTGTCTGTTTATATCCACGTAAACAGTGTTGCATTATGATCATACGAAGAAGCTACAATGATGAGTAAATACTTGATGATTTTGTCGATTTATATATATATATATATATATTACCTTAATAAAAATCAAAAGCGAGTTCGTTTTCACATTATCTACGGACTAAAACTGTCAGAGTTAATTTTTTTATGGTTTAACCTTTAGGACTAATCCACTTTAATTATTACTATTACTAGTATATAATAATAATAATAAATATAATAATAAAGATGATGATGATGATAATAATAATAATAATAATAATAATAATAATAATAATAATAATAATAAACAATATTATATATTAAGTATATATTTCATCTTATATATTTTTTTTATTATTAATAATTACTAATAGTTATTATTAATTATTATATACATATACTTATTGATTAATTATCGATTTTTTGAAACTGTTAATTCCTATGAAATTCTATTATAAAATCGATATAAAGAAAAATGATTCACTAATTAATTATCAATTCTAAAATCGCCCTTTATGAAATAAATAACTATAAACAAATTTTTCGTTTTTGAAAGTAGTAGTCGGCTCATACGCGGACTCACTTTATTACAAGAAATTTGAAAAATCCAAGGTCAACAGAAGTGTCTTAAACCAAAATCTGTTATTCAAACGCGTATGTTTTTAAAAATTTTTTTAAATTTGCCAGATCTTTATCATAACTAGACCGAACCAAGCTAAGCCAAACCAAGCCAAGCTAAACCGAATCGATACAAATATGGAAGATTGAAAAGTCTGAATTCAGGATACTAATACTATTATAATACTCTAAATCTCACTAAGCCGATTGTTAAGTTACGCTCGAGAGTACGGTATAAACCCAACACATAAGCTCATACACTAATCTATAGGCGCGTGGTAGTATAAATCCTTCCTTGTTTGCGCCTCCTATAATACATATCTTATGCATAACTGTAGCTAAAAGCACGATGATATTTTTGTCTTAACAAAAATTTGTCTTAGAACGCCCTTAAATTCATTTCCTCGTAATGACATAGGTACTCATATTTAAATATCCCTACAGTCCATATACGTTCCTGCCTACAAAAAAGACGGAAGGTTTTATACGGGGAAACAAAAAAAAAAAAAAAAGAAAAAAAATTTTTTTTAGATGAACAATAGAAATTTAGGCGATAAATAAAAACTTCAAGTTTACCGTCCTATATGTAAAAGAGAAAAAAAAATACTTAAAGCCGGTTAAGTGTATTGGTTCTTTTTTCGTTTCATTTTATGACTGAAAAACTCGGCTCTCTTGTCTAATATTGTTTCGGAAAAAGGGAGGAAAGGGGAGAGAAGGGAAGTATGTATGAAAAATTGTACCCTTGAACCCAAGAAGACTTTTTCACAAATGATCTCGTGTTTTTATTTTTATTCAGTCGAAAGATGTGTAATCGAGGAATGGAGAGAGAGATAGAGAGAGAGAGAGAGAAAGAGAGAGAGACTATTCGAAACAAGATTTACGATACTCGAGAACGGAAAGTATCGAAAGAGTTGTGGAAGAACAGGAAATTTTCAGGCTTTTCATCTATGTCCAAGAAATCATCATTGTCGCTCATCAACTCCTTTTCATAGATCTCTACTTTCTCGATTTCTTTTCTTGATTTCTTTCTTTATTTTCCTTCTCTTCTTCCGTTTTGTTCATAACCTCGTCCAATTCATTTTTTAAATCACTTAGACGCCACGAAATAGAACAATTTTCTACTTAAATTATTCAATGGTATCGAAGAAACCCGACATTTCCTTCGATTTCTTGTTTCGATTAAATATTCAAAACGGAGTTGAGAGATCAGAAATCTAAATTTTACAATCCATCTCTCATCTCACTCGAACCGGCAAGAGGAAAAGTGGAAGTAGAAGTAGAAGTAGAAGTAGAAGTAGAAGTAGAAGTAGAAGTAGAAGTAAAGGATTAATTATTTAACGGTTCGTTAAGGATCCACGGTGATTTTAATTTCTCGTTTGAAACTTGTAAGTAAGTAAGTAAGTAAGTACTTACTTGGATACAAAAATTTTTCGTTTTATTCGATCAGCGCGAATTTATTTAGTCAGCTATTTCTTTTATTATTCAAAGAGAAATTATTCCGTTACAGAGTGATAAAAAATTTTAGAAGGAAGCGATAAGGAAAATGAAAGAAAAAAAAATATATAAAATCATGTATTCACGTATGAATGTTGGATTACGTAAATAAATCAAAAGGTAAAATAAAAATACTCTAAGGTTTTTCTCGAGGGACTTGGTACTTTTTTTTTCTTTTTCTTTTTCTTTCTTTTTTTTTTTTTCTCGAGACGAACTAGGGTTAATTTTTAAAGCACTAGGTACCTACGAACGAACGGAAGAGGGTAGAGCAGAAGTTGCCGCATCGCCGAGCTGGATGTTACGGCCGCGATTATCGATCGTTCGATGTACTGTCTATACACTTTCGATTGAAAACGACGACGACAACGACGATGTTCACGTTAACCGAGGCACGTAATTCCCAGCGAACATAATAAGCGGATATCGATTCGACGAGCCATTTTAAAAAAATCGTTTATCTTACGAAGGCATTGAACGAATATTTGTCAAACAGAAACATTGTATTATTTCAATCGGTTATATCATATCGTATTGTATTGTATCGTATCATTCATGATACATTCGAATAATAATATTTTCATATCTCTCAAATTAATTTTAATATTATTTATTTTATTATTTGTATAAAATATTTTGCAAATCATTCTACGTTATAGATAAAACGAATTAGGTAAAATTTTTTTTTTACAATTCTCTTGCGATTTCGTAAACTTATGTATATTTAAATTGTCTCTCTTTTTTTTTCTTTTTTTTTTTTTAATAAAAATAAGTAAAAGAAGAACGATGATTAAAAGTGATGAAAATCTAATAGGATCTAAGTTCTTTAATGTGATCCAGTAATTTCTAATGGAAAATCAAAGCAGTTCAGTAGAACTGTATTCGAAGTCTCACGTCTAAGGATAAGTGAAATTCCGTATATTGCATTATTCCGGTCGAGCTTTGAAAAATCGTTCGACGAGGTATTCTGTTCTTGAACATATCCGCCCACTTCTTCGTCACTGCTTTTACCCCTTTTCTCTACTTGGTTGGATACTATCCCGCGCCTTACCCCTTGGACCCTCCTTGTCGAGGGTTAATTTTTAAAGGCCAAGACGAGGCAAGAGTAGAAGCGAATAGAATGAAGGAAAGGGAAAGAGAAAGAGAAAGAAAGAAAGAGAGAAAGAGACAGAGACGAAGCGATTCTCTCGTTCCCTCGGGCTCGATTTCATGCTGGGATTATCGATTGTTCGTGATCGAGCGTTCGTTGAATCGAGAAACGAACGAGACTAGCTCGAACATCGAATGAAAGGCGTAATACGACGTGCACACCCTGTAGAATATACGTGCAACTTAAATCGCACCACTCTATGAGAAAAAGAAAGAGAGAGAGAGAGAGAGAGAGAGAGAGAGAGAGAGAGAGAGAGAGAGAGAGAGAGAGAGAGAGAGAGAGAGAGAAAGAGACTTTATTTACTCTTAGAGATCCTGAATTTCTCCGGAGATTCCTCGAATTATATCGAATGTATCGAGTTTGCAAGAAAGAGAGAAAATGAGAAGCAGAAAAGAGAAACGTGCGATATTGGTAGCCGTGAGATGGATGTACCTGGGAAAGGCAATCTTGGAGAAAGCAGGACAATATATGGAGTTGGAATTCTTTCTAAATGCGTGAAGGAAGAAGTCCTTTCGAATGTCCTTTGTCTTGAGGAATACTGGTATATTTATTTTCGGAATGAAATATTTTTTTAGCGCATATTTTCCATATATACCAGAAATAAAATGGAAAATATTCATTTATTGT
This sequence comes from Vespa velutina, assembly GCF_912470025.1. Classification (NCBI taxonomy): domain Eukaryota; kingdom Metazoa; phylum Arthropoda; class Insecta; order Hymenoptera; family Vespidae; genus Vespa; species Vespa velutina. The sequence continues at coordinate 9,465,619 of NC_062188.1, forward strand.
TAACGTTAGTTTTTTTTTTTTTTAATTTATTTTATATAAAAATAAAAATAAAAATAAAATAAATATTGATTTATACATTTTAATGAATGAGGATACAAAAAAACTCGTCTTTGAAAAGAGAGAGAAAGAGAAAGAGAGAGAGAGAGATAGAGAGAGACTATGGTTTTAAATATTAACTTTCCAGACGAAGATATATGTTTAACTGATAAAATTTAAACAAAAAAGAAATGATATAAAATGAAATGGATATAAAATGAACAGCTGAAAAATATTAAGCAAAATTTTTCAAAAATATTAAATGATTTTAAACAAAAATGAATGTGGAGCAAGCTTTCCAAATGTTGTTATATACTTAAAATTAACATTGTCATTAAATATTAAATTTTAATTGGATAATTTGTTTCTATAATTTCGTTTAATTTAATTAAACCTTATTGTAAAATACGTTTAATTCTGGTATTAATTCTTAATTACATTTCAAGTTGTTATTAAATCCAATGTAAAGTTATTGCGTTATTAAGTTATTAAATTTAAAGTGAATTTATTATATTCGTTTAAAAAGAAAGAAAGAAAGAAATATGTATATATATATATATATGAATTTAAACGGCTCTTTTTATTTTAATATTTCCAGTAATTTTTTCATCAAATATATTTAACTTCACTATTTTTTTTATTTTAAACAACAAATGATTACAAGCACGATAATAAAGAGCGATATTTTTTAAATTCGAACATATTTAAATAGCAGATCCTTGCGGTATTAAGTTATATAAACTGTTGGAAATTAGTATTAGTGTTCAAATAAATGTCCCGAGAAATTGCCAGACATGTATATGTCAAACAACAAACCGAGAAATGTGTAATAACGACAAAATGATAGAACACTCTTGAATTTTTTCTATTTCTATAAAAACATAATGTGTAGAGAGATTTTGTATATTGACTCATAAACAATGCCCCTTTCTCACTAATATATGTGAACACAGCTTTTGTTTATATTTTTTCAAGGGGCTTCGTATGAAAAACGAATGCGACAAAAGGATTGTAACAGTAATATAAGAGTTAGTTATCAATGTGTCTCTTGAAGTATTAAGTTGCATTATTATTTAAATTATTATCCTTCAATAGTAAAAAGAGTGTGTTAGCATTTTTGAAATTCGAAATTACAAAATATCAGTTTACAGTTTCGTAAATGGGTCGTAGTATTCAATTGATTGGAACTTAGTAGAAAATAATTTCGAAGTTCAGACAAAGAGGAGCAGATTTTACTGAAATTTCAAAAGTATTAAAAAGAAGTCGAAACGTAAATTAAAAATCACTTAAAGGCTGCCAAAAATTATAGTGAAAAGAAGAGTGAAGATCGACCTCATGCTGTGAGTAATTTCGATGTACGAAAGATATTACGAATTTCATCGAATTCTAGTATGACTCACGTGAAATAGAATAGCAGCTAATGTGAGAATCCTACAGCGTATTATATAACAGTGTGAACATATTTAAAGCAAGAAACTTAAAGAAGAAAAAAACCGCCATTAACGAAGAAACACATCAAGCACCGATTAAAATTTGGACAGAGGAAAAGCTAAAGGAAAGTTTTGTTTATGAATAAGAAAAGATTTACGCTTGATGGTTCAGACGGTTAGTCATGTTATTTTCACGATTTTAAAAAACCGATTTTTCAAATCAAACACCAAATGAAAGAAGGAGGAATTAGATACAAAGATAAAACTATAAATATATAACTATAAGATAAAACTATCTGGTTTATTGATATTAAATTGAAGATTGATTGATGTATGATATTAATCGATGAGAAAACAATGAATGCAAAAAAAATTTCTGGACAGGAATTCATATTTCAACAAAATAATGTATCAGTGCATATTGTCAAAGCTGTAAAAAATTATTTTCTACGCAATAACATTCACGTTTTGTCTTGGCCAAATTTGCTCCCCAAATTTGATATATCATCGAAAATGTATAAGGGGTACTAGATTGTAACATCTGGAAAAATTATAGACAATAATTCAATTATTTGTATAAATTCAATTATTTATTGTGGAATTGAAGATAGCGATTAATGAAGTTTGGGATGCGATTTCACGTAAAAATATGAAAACATTATATATATTACTATCTAAGAAGATGTTAAAAGTTACAAAAAGAAAAGAACATTATTGAATCAAATAAAAATTCTAGTTCCTTCACACCTATATCCTATGATTTTATCGCACACATTTATAACTAAACAAGTATAATTCCTGAAAAAAATGATATAAATTGTCTCAATTCTTCCATATTCCGTTGCTAAAGAATGGACGCTGTTTATACAGTCACAGATAAACCCTTCCCACATTTGATTACTTTTTGATAATGACAAAAAGAAATTCAGAAGTATCGTATCATTTTATCGCAGAGTGTAACTAATGATAATAAACTATATATTCTGAACGTATTTCTTACTTTAATCTACTTCAAAAGTACTAACCATAGTGGAGATTTCACTGAACTAACATGACTATATGAATGATGGATCGCAAACGAGGATCACATTAAACGCATCAACTTCGAAGGGACGAAAACGATAGTTCCATCTTCGAGGAGCCAAACAAGTTGAGTGATTAAGAAGCGACAGCAGGAAGGTTATTATCGGAGTAAGGATGGAATAGAGTTCACGGATTCAGTTTAGCATAAGAGTTCGTAATCCTAATGCCTCCTTCTGGCCAAAGGTTCTCTGCTATCTATATCTCTTCCTCTCTTGAGATAATCCTAGGACAGTATAGAATTCAGGTTCCAAATACTCTCGTCACACAACTAGTATCCTCTTGGTCAAGTCACAGGAAATTCTAGGACGCGCCTTGAGGGAGCTAAAGAACCACTCAAGCTTCGTAAATCCATCCTCGAACCTGATCCTGATACCAAGAACCTAGCAGCATACCGAGTATTCGCACTAGCACTGACGCCATCGGTTTACAGATTTCTTCGAGCGTATAGATAAACAGAGAGCGAGAGAGAGAAAAAGAGAGAGAGAGAGAGAGAGAGAGAAAGGGAGAGAGCTTCCATCTCACTATCAATGATTATCGAAATGTCACAACTTTTCTGATCATCAAATGATCCAATGATTACTTTGACAAAAATCAATAACAGTCTTATTTCATACGAGAAAAAAAATCTATTGGATGATTCATTTTTGAAAAAAGAAAAAAGAAAAGAAAAATAACTGAAACGATGTAGGTTATTTACGATCTCCATCGTTACTAATTGAAACTGTAATATCTGTTCATTCGCAAGAATAGAATTTATCAATGCCTGAGATAGATGACAATCTTAAATAAAAAAAAATGTTTAGAACGAGGCTGCCATTAATTTTCTTTTTTCTTTTCCTTTTTTGTCCTTTCTTTCTCTTACAATGCAATCATAAGAAAACGTTGTTGTTGAAAAATTTACGAAAAAAATGTTGAGCAATAAAGACTAACAAATAGCTGAACAAGCATTACTTCTGTTACGTAAAACAAGAGGGAAAACAATTCTTTTTCCGTGTGAAAAAAAAAAAGAAATAGAAATATTAAGGTTATGTCGGCGCTTATCTGGTAACAACGTTACATCTCTCTTTCCCTTTCCCTTTCCCTTTCTCTCTCTCTCTCTCTCTCTCTCTCTCTCTCTCTCTCTCTCTCTCTCTCTCTCTCTGTTTGTCTCTCTGTCGTCTCTCTGTCTGTCTGTCTGTCTGTCTGTCTGTCTCTCTCTCTCTCTCTCTCTCTCCTCTCTCTCTCAACGAGACGAGAAATTTATGCAGTATATAATTCCGGATAAGACGATCCTCCGACAAGGAAACACGGCGGTTGGTTATTCTTTCGTCTTGGCATAGAGCATCCCCCGTGAGGCTCCATCGTAGAGAACAGTGCCGCGTAAATGAGCTTACGTCGTATTTTGTCGTCCGACATGCTGCGAATAAAGTTCAAGAAGAACGAACGGCTTGTTCGAGATTTACTAAATGCGGGGTTTGAGAGGAGGGAGAAGAGAGGATAAGAAAGAGAAAGAAAGAGAAAACGAATATTTATTACATCAGTGTTGCGTCTTGAGAATACAAATAAAAATATGTTGATCCAAGTAATATCCTCTCTCTCTCTCTCTCTCTCTCTCTCTCTCTTGTCTGTAAAACTTAATTATATTTTTATTATATTTTCAAATTAAACAATAATTTTTTTCTTCTTTTTACAACTCGTCTCCGTATAAAGTAGATTTTAATCGAAAGTGAGTTTTAATATGACGGAAAAAAAAAAAAAAAAGAAAAAGATGAAAGCCTATAAGTACCTATTTTGTATTCTTTGAATTAAAAATGTTCAAGTTCTTTCTCAGAAAACAAAAGAGAAAACAAAAAGAAAACAAAAAAGAAAAAAGAAAGAAAGCAAATACAAAAAGTTTTATTTTGAAAAGACAGAAAGGAAGAATTGCATGAAGGGAGAAAATACGAAAGAACGTATAAATCATTTCGCGAAGAGAAAATGGAGGAAAAGCACAGTGAGACACCGTCAACAATACATGCGGATTAGTAGCACGTCGCAAGAAAGCCCGTTTGCGGGTTTCCCCCGCATCATCGTACTCGTCGGAGTTACCCCAGTAGAAATTTCAATGCTTCAAGGGGGTGACGAATTTCCCGTAATTTCGTGGTCGAGAAATGTACAGGGAGCAGGAAATATAGCGTTTCTGGGCTATATAACCGAAGTACTCCTCGCCGAGATTTCGTCGAAATAGCGATTTTATATAGGTGAAATCTTCTTCGTTCCCATTTTCCTATATATACAAAGGTATCTTTGATAAATCAGTGAGAGTTCCTTGAAATTAACGGAGGAAACAAAGAAACTAAAAAGTGAAAGAAAAAGCTCTTACAAGATATTCTAAATATCCTAGAGATCTTATGATAAAAAGCCTGTAGAAAATAATCAAATCAAAAGAAGGATTAATTAGAAAAGATAAAAAGAAAAAGAAAAGAAAAAGATAATATATAACAAGAAGAAACATCTCAATTACAAAAATTCTAATAAAAAGAGAACGGGAATAATAAAAGATAAAGATAAAAGAGAATAAAGGAAGTATGATAAGGACGAAGAAATAAAAGAATGAGATATAGACGGAAAAAGGCATAAAAATGGTACACAAAGAGAGATATCTTTTCTGACTGTGAAAAAGAGCTCGTAGAGCTGTAGTCAGTAATTTCTAAATTACAACTCGCCCGAAATAAACCATCCTCTTCTTTACCCTTTGATAGATGATACAACCGAGGAATACAGTAACAAATCGAAAGTAAAAAAAAAAAAAAAGAAAAAAAAAGAAAAAGAAAAAGAAAAAGTCAAAGAGGGAAGGCATTTAAAAAAAGGGAAAGAAGAAAAATATGCAATATTTCGCTTACGATTTAACTCGAGATTGTAAAGGAAGATGAACGGAGTTGCGAATTCGTAAAATGTACTCGTCCATCCCGTTAAAATGTCTCGAAATTTGATTTTAATAATTCAAAGGAGAACAGAGAGAGTAAAGATCGAAAAGGCAAATGGACGTCATAAGGGGACTTTCCTTCCTGTGGAGTTCAACAATTCCTTCTACGATCGTAATATCAAAAGGATTTTTATTGCGACGATTTTATAACACATTCTTCCATCCTTTTTCTATCTTACGAACAGAACTCGTTTAATGTTTTGTCTCTTTCTTCCTACGCACACTAACACACATACACACACACACACACACACACACATCTTCATCTCCGTAAGTACGTACGTAGGTTTATCGTTCAAGGAAGAGTACGTCGGATAATTTAAAGTAGAACGCTTGCTAAACACGAGAGAGAGAGAGAGAGAGAGAGAGAGAGAGAGAGAGAGAGAGAGAGAGAGAAACGAGTTTATCTTCGAGCCAATGGACTCCTCTTTCCTTTATGTATGGTTTCTATCTCGTATCCATTTCTATTCCTTTTCACGAGAAAATCGGCTCGACTACAAATATCCTCCGATTTCATGAAGACTTTTCTTAACAATGATCTCACTAAAGCCATTATTAATTGTGACAACATAAGAGATTTATCTACAGTTGATCTTTTCATATATATATATAAGTATATATATATAAGTTTGAATGTGTATGTGTGTGTGTGTAAATTTGTGAATTTACAGTAAGACACTACGTACATGAAATTTCATTTTTCAAATAGGGATGATATATATTTTTTTTTAATTTTATTTTTTATCTCTTTTTTTTCTAGAGAGAGAGAGAGAGAGAGAGAGAGAGAGAGAGAGAGAGAGAGAGAAAGAGAAAAAGTAGCAAACCATTTTTTCTGAAATAACCTCGAAGATGTCTGTACTTCTGTAACAAAGGAAAAGATCAAAGGCACGCTGATAGGATGAGTCAGTATGTGCGACGACACTGATGTGGCAATAACGAGAGAAAGTATAGCATTGTATTACAACGAATCTCTCTCTCGTTACGCAGTTACTTTTGGTTGGCTTTAAGTTCAAGGATCTACATTCCTATAGTATATACAAAACCATTGACAAACACAGACGTTAGGTAAATAAAATGCAACAAGCTTTTAAAACCCGAACGAAGTACACATATGACGTTTTATTTGGATTTGCTACATTAAAGTCTAATGTACAATATAATGTAAATACATTTAAGTATAATAGTTAAAAATGTGTATAATATAAAGAAAAAAGAAAACTTAGGATTAAATAAATTAACAAATCAGAGAATTTAAATGAAATACTCTGCAAATTGTGTCATTTAAAACATATTATATGCAAGAGAATTCATATTTTAACGTTTCTTATTATAATATCAATGTAAATATATTTTTGTTAAATTATTAAAAATTAAAAACATTTTTACTTTATTCAAAGATTTTATTAGATTTCTTTATTCTAATTTACTTTTATTTTATACGAAAAAAGTTTCACGGTAGTTGACAATCAGAATTCAACCCTCGAGCATACGACATTGTTGTAAATTTAGTCTGTGGACTGTAAATCGTTGTCCGATTCAAGGGTTTTAGATAAAAGAGATCTCCGAGATCTCACTGGAATTTCAGGATCCAAAATGTACGGCTGTTCAACGAGCAACGTTGTCGACGTAAATACTTTTAGAAGAGAAATAAAGCAAATTTGTACGGTTATATATAGTATATAGAATATACGTACATACACTGAAGAACATATATATTATATACAAGAATATATATATAATGATATGTAGAAAATAACAAGAGAAAAGAAAATAATTAAAAAGTAATAATAAAAAATAAAGTAATATATAATAAAATATGAAAAATATACAAACGTGATGTATGATTTATATTGTATATCGTATATCGTATATTTTAAAATAAAAACTGTATTTTTAATATTCTCTTCGATTCATATGGAAAAAAAATTTGTTATAATACTCGTCATCATCTCAACATTCGCTAAAATACAGATACAAAAAAATTACAATTTCATCTATATAAAAAACAAGAAAATAAAGGTGACCTAGAAAACATTACCAAAAAAAAGAAACAATAAAGTTGTCAAGAAATTTATAACAATCATCAGGTTTTCCTTGAACCGTGTTATACCAAAAAAAAGAAATGTTCAATCGAGACACTAACGACAGAATAATCAAAACTTGTTATATTTCGTGGTTCACATGGTATATAAATAAATAAATATATATGTATATATATAAATATATATATATATATATATATATATATATATATATTATATATATATACATTTTTATATAGTAAATATACGTATTTTTACACACACACACAAACACGTAGACAAGGTGTATCGTGCGTACATTGGAGAGATCTTCGGAGCCGCAGATGGGATTCTTCGTACATTTTTACACGAAGATGACACCACTGCTAGTACCGTATGTACATTCGTTTCTCGGCCAACCTAGCATTTCTTATTACTTCGTAGGAAACCAGCGAAATATTGGAAAACTTCTCGACAAAATTCTTTCCTTTTCTCTTTCTCTCTTTCTCTCTTTCTATCTTTATCTCTCTCTCTTTCTCTGTCTCTGTCTCTGTGTCTCTCTCTATCTCTATCTTTCTGTCTCTGTGTCTCTCTCTATCTCTATCTCTATCTCTCTCTCTCTCTCTCTCTCTCTCTCTCTCTCTCTCTCTCTCTCTCTCTCTCTCTCTCTCTCTCTCTCTCTCTCTCTCTCTCTCTCTCTCTCTCTCTCTCTTTCTTGTATATCTTCTTTTCCATAAAAATGAAAACGAACAAGTTGGTATTACTATAGTTTGAAAATATTTTGACGATTTTTACATATAAAGAACAAATATTGTATCTTATTGTTTCCTTTTTTTCTATTTTTTCTTTTTTCAGGAATTTTCCTTAACGATAAATAAAGAGAGGAAGTTACGAGAGAGGAACTTATCGTAAAATCGAACGTTAGTATAACTGAGAGTTATTTAAAAGAAAAAAAAATATTTCTACTATCTTAATGTAAGTTGTATTAAATATACGATGAAAGATTCTTATTCTGTACGTATTCGGTGAACGAAATTTATTATAAAATTAAATAGTACGACGATTATTATATCATTTATTCAATTTATCGTTTATTAACGCGGCGAATTTTTACTTTAAAAGAGTTTCTAATGATAGTTGAAAAAAGAGAAAATTTCTCTCTCTCTCTCTCTCTCTCTCTCTCTCTCTCTCTCTCACTCTCACTCTCACTATTCTGACAGATTTGTAAGCTTCATAAATATATTCTCCTAACCTTTCTTTGCGTATTTCATTTTCAAAAGGATAAATTCTTATGAGAAATTTTCAAAGATTTTTAAATAACAAAAATATCACGATAACTAGATCATCTTATATTGAAAATATTCACAATGGTAATTAATATTTCTTAAAGAACTTAATGATTACAGAATTGATAATAAAATAAAATTTAATAAGTCAAATGAAAAATTAATCGAAATGTTATTAGTCTTTTTGTTTCTTTGTTTTTTTTTTTTTTTTTTTCCCCAAGGACGGATTACAGAAGTAACAGAATCGTGGCAAAAAAGAATGGGGGCGTGCAATCGATGACACTATTGACAAAAACAAAAGTTCTAGACATACATACACATGGCAATACGACAAAGGCTCGTTGCGCTTTGACCGGAAGTAACTCTGACAGGGAAACAAAAGGTGAATGGCTCGTAAAAAAAAAAAAAAGCGAGGATGGATAGTACGACTCTGTCGTCGACGAATTAAAAGAAAACAAAAAAAAAAAAAAGAAGAAAGAAAAAAGTATAAAAAAGGAGAGATGATCGAAAGAGAGAAAAAGAGAAAAATATTTGGATAACCAAAGGTCTGAAGGCAACGAATCGAAAAATCTAATCAAACGCAAATTGAAATGAACGCAAATTCTTCCTTTGATTCTAACTTAATTGAATAAAATTCGCTGAGGTATAAAACAAGTAAATATGTATATATATTACATCATTGATAAAGAATATGAACAATACGTTCGATACGATGAAATTAATTCAATTGTTAATGCAAATTGTTGAAAGTCGAATAGCAAAAATATCGATTTAACTTGACATAAGTCGATTATAAGTATTAATCGAGTCAAATTGTAAATATTCTTTTGAATTTGATTAATAATTAAAGAACAAAGATTAATTTAAAAAATTACAATAATAAAAAATAATAAAATTTCATCTAAGAATAATAATAATATCATTTTCATTGGCATTTTTTTATCTTATGTATTTTCTATAGAAAATGGTAGAAATCGATGGAAATTGAAAAAGAAAAGGTCTATTTACTTCTCCAACAGATAAGAGATGATAGCACAAAGAGAACTTCTTGCCTTAAGCAAAGGTAATTTTAACGGGGAAACAGAAGACGAGTATAACGAAGAATATTTCAATACACCCTTGACATATATTCATACATTCGTGAAAGTAAGAGAATGTTTAATAGGAAGAAAGAAAAAAAGAAAAGAAAAAAAAAGAAATAAATGATACGCGAAATAATGCGACGACTATCGCGTTTTTCTTGGGATACAATTCGTCAAGAAAATATTCAAGCGATGTTTTAATGCCAAAACCTTTGACGCGTTCCTCTCACAAAAAAAAAAAAGAATTGAAAGCAAACATGGCTCTGACTGTACCATTCAATTCTGCAATAAATTTCATTCGATGAACTTCGCCGATGAAAATCTCTCGTCTCGCTCATCTTGGTAATGCATCGATATGCCAATATCGATAATCAATATCGCATTTTCACGATATTGTATCTACTTGTAATGTTAAAACAATTTCAAAAGTTCACTTTGATACAAAGAATTTTCTCGTCGTTAAAAAATAAATACAGAAAATAAAAATCGAATAAGAAATGTCAAAATATTCGATACAAATATTTGTAATTTATAAATATATACAGGCTTCTTTCAAAATTAGTATCAAACAAATAATTATCGATTTAATTGGTCGTCGCAATATTAATGAATCGAAGCTTCATTTAATTTTTTATTCTTTTCTCTTTTTTTCTTATGGAACGAGGTAGGTATGGTACATGTTTTTCTTTTTTCCATATAAGAATGGCAATTTATTTCTAAAGAAAAAAAAATATATATTTAGAGAGGATATAGAATACAGCTCAAATCACCTCTTGTAAACATATATAGAATGACCACGTTTAAACGCACCGATATCTCTATTAACGAATAGCGAGTGAGGGGCTCGAGAGCGCGAAGGTAACCTCTCGAAAGCTGTTGGGTGCTGTTAGTGATGCCGGGCCATCGACGTCCCCCGGGCTCTTGCAGCAGAAATCCCTCTTGATTTAGGTGCTTACGGAATGCGTTAAATCTGATTTTAGTGCTGCCGCTGGTTATTAACAACGATCTGCCAAGGCCATTTTTCACACGTAATTCCTATACGGCGAAGTCCAATCGAAAGCAGCCCCTCTTCCACCCTTTCTCCTCTCAACCTCCATCTTTATTAAAACCATCTTCAAACGATATTAGTCCCGGTCTATTTTCTCTCTTTCCTTTCGTATTTTTCGATTGATGATACGAACAAAAAAATTGAAAAAAGACGAAATAATATGAAAATAATAAAATACGAATATATATATATATATATATATATACGAAAAATAATATATATACGATACGAAAATAATAAAAAAGAACAAAACAAATATACAAAAGTTTTTGATTTTTGTTCATACAAAAGGATTAGTTATGCTTCGATCCTGAAAATTCATGAAAACAAAAGATACCTGAGTTCAAAAGAGTGGGTATGAGAGAAAAACTGAAAGAGAGAGAGAGAGAGAGAGAGAGAGAGAGAGAGAGAGAAGAGATAAAATCGAAAGAAAGGATGATATTTCGATATTTCAGGCTACGTTCGAGTCAGCAGCAGTGGTCCGTGGTCGTTCTATGTTCGGAACAATGCGACCGACCATTTGCATTTTGCCGCGAAACTGGAGATGAAAGAGAACCAAGAGGCGAATACCTCTCCCATCACGACATGCCCACCATTGCTGTCTTTCTCTCTGTCTCTTTTTATCTTTCTCTCTCTCTCTCTCTCTCTCTCTCTCTCTCTCTCTCTCTCTCTCTCTCTCTCTCTCTCTCTCTCTCTCTCTCTGTATCTTTCTATCTCTCTCTTTCTCTTTCATACTTCTAGCTCGTAGCATTAGAGGTAGTAGGGCCAGAGGAGAAACGAATTGTGAGAATTATGGAAATTTCGACTCCCTTCTACCGGTGATTACCGCGATTAATTCGAGCGAGTACAGGCAGGTAAGCGCCATTGCTACGGCATCGTTACACTAAAGTCCTGCTTTGTATTTCTGGTGAAGAGGACAAGGGGTAGAAGGAAAATTCTCCCATAAGCCCCATCTTCTTGCCAAAGACCTCTCTCTCTTTCCCTCATCCTATGTTTCATCGCTAAAATCTATGTAAATTAACAATTTCTACCAAAAAAGAAGCACTTTCTATTGGATACGATTTATATAAACTTCGCGAAATGTATTTCTCTCTCTCTCTCTCTTTCTTTTTTGTTTTTTCTTTTTTTATCGTTACATCAAGAGAACAATTAATACCGATACGATTATCGTGAACGTTCACCGAGAGATTTTAATATTAAACCACACGTACATGAATTTTACAATGACATTTATAATACAATGAGTTCAATGTTAATGAACGTGCGATAACGATATCATTCAATTAATTGTTTCTCATTTAAAGAAAAACAAATTAATACATTCTATCAGATTTGTAAGCTTTATAAATATGCACTCTTCTTTCTATGCGCATTATATTCCCGGAAGGACGAAATGAAACATTTTCGAGGATTTTTAAACAATAAAAATATCACAATAACATTACCATAACATTTTATCAAAATAATCATTTATTATCGATATAATCGATATAATGGATTACCTATTTACTATTGACGTCATTTTATATATACGATTATCGCTATATCTCGTCGTACGATTGTTATTTAAATATGATTTCATAACAAATGAGTATAGAAAGTTTTTGGAAAGTTGATTTCATTTTTGAAAAGAGGAGAGGAAAGAAAGAAAAAAAGAAAAATAAGCGAAACAAAGAAATATAGAGAGGACACAAAAGCGAGAAAACACAACACGCCTAATTCAAGAATTCGAATATACGATCAGTTAAATGGCTTAAGAGGTAAGTACTTTCTTCTCCACGCTGACTTTTCCTTCTGGCAACGACCAAGACGAACGACTTGAGAGAAATACACGAGAGAAGAAAAGACTTTTCTCTATCTCTCTTTCTCTTTTCAATGGGGGTGGAAGGCGGAAGGTGAGGGTAGAGGCGCGCGCTTCCTCATGAATTTCACAATTATTCGATTTGCCCGCTTTTCTTCTCTTTAAAGTAACAGGCCGAGCTTTAAAAGACAATGAATTGAAGATCGCGCTACTGAATTTAGCGAGTTCCCACAAGTTCATCAAACTTATCCGTCTCTGTAATCGTTCTAAAGACCGTCGTTTAAAATCAACAGAAAGAATGGACAGTGAGAGAAAGAAAGAGGGGGGGAGAGAGAGGGAGAGAGTGAAAGAGAAAAACAATTTGCAAAACGATTTATCCATAGACTACTCGTTGTTTTCATGAAATGAATTTCTCCTTCGTCGAAAGAGGATTAACAAAAATCGCCATTTTTCCACGATATATTCACTTCCTCTGTCATCCTCTTTTCGACCTAGCAGAGATTCTGCACATTTCAAGACCTATCAAATCCGAGCGCTTTGTACCATTAAAAAGGAGAGAAGGGGAAGGAAATGGAGAAAAAAAGAAGAAAAAGAAAAGAAAGAAAATAATATAACATTGAGACGAACGAAATTAATAAAAATTCCCAAGATATATACGTTTTCACTAAGCCTCTTTACACAAAGATTTCTTTCGGTACCGCTACACGCGCGCGCACGCACACACACCAACACATCCACAGATACACATAGTGCAGAAAGGACGGGTTATATATACGAACGTAGTGCTCTTGTTTTGAAATAAAAATTCGCCGGAGTCGACAGTCGGAAGTTCTTCAATTTCCCTCGACAAAAAAGAAAACAGAAAAGAAAAGGTCCAGATATCCACTTCATCGTCGTTTAATCTCACTTTCCGCCTTCTCGCGGTACTTCCATAGTGCCAGTTTCCTGAATCATCCCCCACCCTTTTGCATCTACGACCCCAATGTTTCTAGGATCGTATGTCAGAAAGAAATGGCCAGTATACATTTCTCTCTCTTTCTCTCTTTCTCTCTCTCTCTCTCTCTCTCTCTCTCTTCTTTTTATTCGTTCGCTGGATCAGATACACACGTGAGTACGTGCTATCACATTGAATATGCAATGAAAGAGAAAGAGAGAGAAAGAGAGAGAGAGAGAAAGAGAGAGAGAAAGAAAGAGAGAAAGAGAGAGAAAGAGACAAAGAGAGAGAGAGAGAGAGAGAGAGAGAGAGAGAGAAAGAGAAAGAAGGTTGCCCAGAAATATCACGTTTTTCATCCTCATTTTTCCGTACTTTTACTCATTCCTCTGTTGCACTTATTACAATGACATGTATACGTGTGATATGCGTACACGCGTGCACACGTGGGCACATTCCTCTCTGTCTGTGCTTTTAGTTTTCACTATGCAACGAATAAGTATCTTACGAGATGAAGACTTCTCATTTCTCAAAATTTCGTATATTCTTCTACAATAATTCTGGGTATTATATTGAAAATAAAAAAAAAAAAAAAAAAAGATAGAACCATAATTGTAAAAATGTGGTGATAAAGAAAGTTCTTCGTTTTAAGATACGTTAATAATTTTTATCATAACGAACGTTAACTAGCGATTATATTAAATATTTCGTAAAAACAATTAATCATAAAAATTGTAGGAATACGTAAATCGAATACATCACGACTACTACTAATTTATTCGTAGAAATTCATTTTCTCGGAGTGTAATCTTATCGGTCATTCCAAGGACGCACCCTTTCTGTTAATTAGCCTATTACTTGAACTTTCCTAATGTCTCACGAATCGTTAAACTTCTGAGTCACGAGACAATTACTTTCACACCATTATGAATGAAAAGGGAAGGTTTCGTCATTATTACTGCGAACACCAAGGGATACAACTGCTGATTGTTGCGTGCGACCTAAGGGTTAAAAAAAATCGAATTATTGAAACTAAAGATCACTTAACGTTCAAGTGATAGACAAAATGTAACGTGTTAGTCAGTCAGTTATTAGTAGTCGTAAGGATTAATCGTTAAGTTGTTACTTTTTATCTTTTTATTTATGTGACTGGCATATGTGTGTGTATGTGTTTGATTTGTTTATTTCATTTTTACTATTATTAAATTTAGTTCGTTTTCAATATTTTTTTTTTCATTTCTGAGCATCCTTCATACCCCCTGGATGAGAATTTCAAAATTTTATATCCAATTCAATATTGATCATATCATCATAAAAATTCATTATTTAATGTATTTAAAAAAAACAACAAATAAATAAATAAATAAAATAACAATCATTTGTATGAATATCGATTAAATATAAATATAAATGAAAAAAAAGTTTTAATTGATCAAAAATAATATCGTTCGAATAAATCATATAAACTTCTATTGAAACATACGAAGACCTAACAAATATGTTCCAACACAGTAGAACACGATGATCTAGATAGGAGGAAAATTGGCGCACGTTTAGTGCTTGTCGCATCGCCAAAATAACAAGTCTGACTTCGCAGAGTGTGGTTATTGCAAGGAATAGGTATACTAGCGTTCGCGTCGTGATAATAGTGATACACCTATGTTATGTTTCTGTCAGGTATTACGTGCCCTATAGTCTGTTACAATCATCTCGAACATCACTGGCACCTGCAACAATCAGCAATAATTCCCCTCGTATTCTCTTGGAGATCCTTTAATTCTTAACGTTAGACAATATGACGTTTACACGAAAGGAAATTCTAACTATAAGCGAACCGAGTAACTATACGGGCCAAGCGTATTTTCATTCACGATGAAAATGATTATTATCCTTGGACTACATAATACCACTTACGATTACCATGAAAACGTTTCCAGTTGTAAAGCTAGCTATATTATAGAGCTAATATGCATATACGATGCATATATTTATGAAAACGCCTTTAAAACTATCTCGTGCATGTATGCATGATCGTACCAATGTAAATACTATGGATATTCCTGTGTTTTGTGGATAAGTGGATCGTATAGGATGCATATATGATTGCGAATGGATAAACATAAACGAGCATGTGAACAACGTGCACAGCATAGAGAATAACTAGTCTACAAAACGAGAACATCTGGGTTTATGTGTGAGTTAGTAGTGTACGTATATAATCGTGAAAAAAAAACATTGGCTATAATTGTGACTAGATGTTATGTATGCGTCATAGAGTGAAACGGAAGGCTCGATTAATTTGTTCGTATTGGATGGACCAACCGGAATCCCGTTTGGCTTTCGATGCCCATTGTATCCTTTAAAGTATTTCGATCGTGTCTAATTAAGAATGATTGTTTTGTAATCGCACACTCCAATTTAATTTATTTTCAATTCAAGGGAAAAAGAGACACGCGGGAGATTCTATCTCCCATTGCGTCCATCCTTTGTTAGAATTC
Source organism: Vespa velutina (assembly GCF_912470025.1). NCBI lineage: Eukaryota > Metazoa > Arthropoda > Insecta > Hymenoptera > Vespidae > Vespa > Vespa velutina. Next base: position 9,481,779 of record NC_062188.1, read on the forward strand.
GATCGATGAGGCAATAGTAGTATGGAGCATTAATCGTATCAAGAGCATTCTTTTTTGTTATATCCTGCAATGATAAAACTAAAAAATTGTATCTGGACATTATTCTTCGATTTTTTATCCGATAAAGTTAATATTTAAGTTCACACAGTTGTCAAAACATTGTTCTGTATATCCGATAATTATTATTGTTAATAATAATAATTATTATTATAGCCGAACACATTCGAAAGTTTTTTATTTCTTTTTTGCGTACACATACACATTCAATTCTTTATTCCATACTTTCTGAAATTTCAAGACCATCGATCAAAGTGTTTCTCACTCCCGAATATTCGCTTTGTCGCATCTTAACCCCCCCACCTCTCTCTCTCTCTCTCTCTCTCTCTACTTCACTTTTTCTTTTATTTTTCCTACAAATAATACAAACGCTTATAAACAAGTCTTTCTGATGGTGTTTTTCAAAAATTTTATATCTTGCGAACTGAATAAGAAGAAAAGACGAAAAAGATTATCGAAAATTCTAATTTTTCTTTTGAATCCTTTTAAAATATCGAATTCATTCCTTCAAAAATTTCTCAAGGTCTTAAGGAGTTTTGAAAGAAAAAAAACAAGTAAACAAATAAAAGTATAACAAAAATGAGGAAAAAAAGAGAAAACTTCGTAAGTCTACAAACGGAAACAATCGGAGTAGCTTTAAAAACCTCGTGAAAGAAATATCTTTGGAAAAAAGACAACTCGCTTCATCTCTACAAATGGAGGTACACACACAAACAGACCTTAAAAAGAGAAAGAAAAAGCATGAGAAGATAAATAGAAAGGAGAAGACAGGATGATGTGCGTTGCGATTTCAAGCACTCGCAGTATCGAATTCCTGCTCGAGTGCCCGCAGAGCCTATCTTCTCTTACCCTCCCTCCCTCTCTCTCTCTCTCTCTCTCTCTCTCTCTCTCTCTCTCTCTCTTTTTTACTCTCTCTATCTCTTGGGAACCATTCCAAACCGAACGAGACAGAACGAAGGATGCTGCGAATTCCAACGAAAGACGGGAAAGAGAAGATTGGGTGGAGTTACGTTTCAAAACCACGTCACTCGAGTTTACAACGTGCCGAGTGACGCTTGCTTTCTATATCTCTACTGTGTAACAACCATCGTCAACTATTCGTGCGACGTATATACATATATGTATATATATATATGTATCTATGTGTATGTACGTATATTCTAGAGTCTAGATCGTATAAATACATAGAAAGGGAAACGTCGAAAGGTACCAACTCAGAAACACATTTTCGATCCGATTAAACTTTCGATCGCTCGCATTAATTTCCCGCAAGTTGCTTTTGATCGTTGAAGTTGTTGGTCTCTCTATCCCTTTTCTTAGTATTCGTGTATTATAAATGAAGGTAATAAATTTTCGATAGAATTTTAACGAGTTGCGATACTTATTTTTTTTTTTTCTAACGTTCTTTTGCATTTTTTCAATCCTGAAATAACTTCATCGTTGAAAATTTTATTAAAGTTAATAAGTAAATTTTCTAATCGTTTTAAGTTACTTGAACCAAACAAAACATTTATATTATCAATGTCTTTTTTCCATATGTTAAATCACAATAATCCTCTGCGTAATAATTATCACTTCAAATGAACGATATTTGACGAAAAAACAATTCGCAAAATTTTAAAAAGAAAAAAAAAAGAAAATTCATATAGATAATTATCCGAATTGAGATTTTTATTTCGATTATTATTAAAATATCAAGCCGTTTACTCATGGATGCGATAGTACAACAGTACAAGTTTATGAGAACAATAGGAATCACGTCGAAATAGCGAATAGCGAAATAGCGGATATATATACATATATATAAAATGAGTGATAAAAATAATTGAACACTATGGTATATTTAAATAAATCGGTATATATTTCGATAAAAAAAAAATTTTTTTCCTGTTATATATTACTTATTATGATTAACAAAAATATACAATTGAATGTATCTATGTTTAGCCATTACAATTTTATATACATTATAAATGAAATATTGTTCGATTTTCATATTACAAAAATATTCGGATACTCATATTTTCTAGATAATACGTCTAAGAGACTAATACCTCATGGAAAAGCAATGTTTATAAACATGCAATTTGGAATTCTATTTATCTTTAGTATTACATGTATTATGTAATAAAATATCTTTAATATAGCGTCAATGAAAATGAGTCGTAAAAGCAAAATTATGTCTTTCAATGTCAGACAATTCGTGATTTTCCATCACGAAAAGAGAAAATCCTATCGTGAAGTCAGTGCTTTGTTAAATTTAAGTAAAAGTACTGTTGCAGACATTATAAGAAGATGTCTATATTGCAAACTGGCCGGCTAAGGATCTTAAATATTAGAGAACATTGACAAGTTGTACGAAAAATACAAAAAATCCACGTTTGAGTCCTCTAAAATAAGAAATTAAAGTTTCTACAGAAACTGGAAAAAGAGTGTTTCCTCTAATAATTCATCAGACATTAAAAGAAAATAATCTAGTAGTTAGGAAAAAAGCATTTATTAACAAAGCGAATAGACGAAAACATGTGACGTTCATAGAAGAATTTAGTAACGAAGAAGAAACATCGTAGAAGGATGTGATTTTTTGCAACGAAAGTAAATTTAATATTTTTTGGTCTGATGGACGAGCTATGGCATAGTGTAAACATAACGTAGAGTTAAATCAAAAAACTTATGTAACGTTTAAGAATGGCGCAGGGAGTATACTTGTCTGGAGCTGTATTTCAACCACTGGTGTTGGCAATTTGGTTTTTATTGAAAATATTATAGTCAAAAATAAATACTTAATGTTATTAAAAGAAAATTTAATACAAAGTACTCCTCACATGGGAATTGAAAAAACATTTAAATATTATCAGAATAATGATCCAAAACACAAAGCTGAAATTGTACAAAAATGTTTATTGTATAATTGTCTCATTGTTTCATTCTTTACCTCGACCAAACTTAAATCCTATTGAAAATCTATGGAATGAATTAAACCGGCGAGCACGTTTAACTCTCATGCACACAAAAGAAGAATTAAGGAAGAAATTACAAGAAGAATGGCAACAAATAAATTCCAAATATTTCAGAAAAATTATTTTCAATATGTCTAAACTATTAAAACATGTCCAAAATCGAAAGAGCTATGTCACCAAATATTGAAATTTCGTCAAGTAATTTTTTAAATATCTTATCTGGTATTGATGGTATTAATGTCCGAATATTTTCGTAACATGAAAATGTGTCAATTTATTTTTTTTAAATGTAGCGTGAAACGGTGTCATTTTTGTTAATCATAAAAAATGATACATAACAGGAAAAGAAATTTTTTTTTATTTATGAACAATCAAAATATACATCGATTTATTCAAATATACCATAGTGTCAAAATATTTTTGTCACTCACTGTATATATATATAAACATATTAATATGCGAAAAAGCAGATATACAAAGAGAGAAAAAGAAAGAGAGAGAGAGAGAGAGAGAGAGAGAGAGAGAGAGAGAGAGAAAATCTCCCTTTTCCAGAAAAATAATAATTCACATACTTAAGAACATCGTTGTGTGAATATCAAGAACGAACTCTGGCACGTCTCATTAAAAGCAACCCTAAACCTCAGACGGAGAGACTAATGATAAAGCATGAAAGGCTGTATCCGTCGAGCAAGCAAGTGTCCGACGGCCTTTTGCTGCTGATTAAGACTCGTCCCATTCATTACTCGGCCACAACGATCCTAACAAAAGCGAGGACAACTTTGTTTTTTCTCTCGTTTTCTTTTACTTTTTTTACTTCTCTCATTTTTCTTTGTTTTCTTTTTTTTTTCTTTTTTTTTTTTTTTTTTTTTTTTTTTTAATAAATAAATACCTACATATATATGTAACTACATTTTTTCTTCTCAACGTTTCGTGAAAATATTCAAAACGCGACTACATCGAGAGTTATTTCAATTTTTTAATGAATCCTACACTTTATTGTATGAGCCATTCAAATGACTCACCTTGTATTCACGTTCATAAGCTCCTCGGATTTTGTCCAATGTTCCCTCTTTTTAGCTTATCTCTATCTTTCGTACAGAAAACAAAGAAAAAAAAAGAAGCAGCTGCAAAGCGTGTGCCATGTTACTAATTAAAACAGCGCGTCCTTCGAAAACAACGCGTTAACTTCGAAAATATCACGAAAGTGATTATTGCGGGTAGATAAATTTATCGGCGAGAACATCGAGATTTACATTCGTTTTCGTCGAACGACCAATAAAACAGCGACTGTTGCTTCATTATATTGGAAATGTACGAGAAGATCGATAAAAATTCTAGATTGGTACGAAATAAAACAATAAATTCAAACCCTTTTATTTCATAAATCGTTCGAACCCGCTGTAAAATTGTAACGATTCAGTTGAAGAATTTTATATCGATAGCTCTCAAAATTAATCAACGTATACGTATTCAATACGCAGAATATTTTTTTTTTTTTTTTTTTTGTATTGTAACAATTCATAGAAAATCTAACAAGTATTTTTCTTTTTCTCTTCTTTTTTCTTTTCGTGTCCAGAAAATTTATTTTAATTATTCGAACAACAATAAGAGAAGAAGAGAGAGAGAGAGAGAGAGAGAAAAAGAGAGAGAGAAAGAGAGAAAGAGAAAGAGAGAGAAAGAAAGAGAGAAAGAGAAAGAGAAAGAGAAAGAGAAAAAGAAAAAGAGAGAAAGAGAGAAAGAGAGAGAGAGAGAGAGAGAAAAGAGAAAACGAAAAAAAAAAGATTTTTAAAAATCCCTTAAGTTCAGCCAGGTGTTGCCGTGTGAGTATAATGAAAAGCGTCCTCTCTTCTGTCAGCGAACTGCGCTTAATTTTCGTTTTAAATGCAAAATAAGAGATGTTACCAGCGAGAAAATGAACGACACGGACACACCATTTGAAGAGTACGGGACGACGGAGGAAATAGAAGAAGACCGATAGTATAGTGGAAAACTGAATAGCGTACTTCGTCTTCGTTGTAGGTATATAGCCAGTATCGGTCTTTTCTCGCAACAAACTATTCCTGACCAATATTCTTTCGAAGGAGAGCGAATTTTCAAGATTTCAAAGTTCGCCCTGACTCTTAGGATAAAAGAGCATCGAGTATTCTCGCTCGAAATTAGAACTCCCTTTTACTCAGTTCCAAATGGAAAATTACAAAGAGAACGTACGCATTGAGAGAGATCAAATATTTTCACGAATTGAAAAGCTCGTTTTTAAGGCTCGTTCATCATCTTTCCCTCGAAACGTTTGTGACTTCAGCGACAGGTATAGACAAAATATGAACTACAAGCACAAGCGGAAAAACACTGTTCTCATCATACTTTTACTGGCATCGGTATATAAACTTGTGTAGGTCTCTCACACGTACATAACAATCAAGTTTGTATAGGTTAGAGTGGATAGTTAAGTATATTGTGAACTCACACTTTTCAGTATCTCATATTTATATCTTTTTTTGATAGTGGCGTGTGTCACAATGATCTGTGCTAGATACACATGGATACCCATTTGTTTCGCGATAAATGCATAAAGAATAATAAATATAATTGATATATATAATAACGAGCACATAAATTCGTGACGAAAAACAAGATTTTATCGAATGTTTTGTCATAAATAATTAGTGAATACTTGTATATTATATTATTATATTTTAATATAAATTGAAATATGAGACGTATCTATCGATCGACGTTCATATGTCGAAATTATTAAGAATATGATCTTTTTGAGAATTTAAAAAAAAACCATCACTTGAGATGAGACATTTCTTTCTCTTTTTATTATTATAAATTACCGTCATCATATATATACATAATGTATATTCTTATACATCAGAATATATAAGAATATTTTTTTACTATCAAAATGTACTGTTCTTATTATAAAAAATAGTGTTGAGAAGAAAACTTTGATAGTATGGAAACAATCTCATTTTTTTAATTTTTTTGAATGTGTTTTAATTTTTATAAAATATTTATATATTCACTAATTTTTACATTTTTTGATATAATCGACAAACGTATATATTTTATATGTATTCGTTAAACGAAAGATTTGTGCTACTGCTGTGTCCTATTTAGCATAGATCATCGTGAAATTTACATCAACCATCAATGGAGAAAATAAATATAAGAGATTGAATAATAACGCGTTACTAAAACTATCAAATAAAGAAAATAAATAAATTAATTCATTATATTCGTTTACATTCTTTACATCGTTACAATAAAAATAAAAATTGAATGAAGGAATGTCTTACATATTGCTTATAAAATTTTTGCGTATTTAATGTATAAAAAATAAAAGAAACTACAAATTTTTTAAAAAATTGACAGTATTTTAAAAACTCGAACCCATTTACATGAACAGCTTTATAATATATTCCTTACACATATGTATTTCCTCATTTTTGCTATAAAATCATTTGTTCAAAATTCATTAAAATGCCCGAGTGAATTACCAGTTTCTTTGTATAAGCATCATAAAACTCATTTCTTAGCATTTGGAATAGATCAGAGAATCTAAGCAATCGTTTACTTTATGAAAACGAAACCCACACCATTTAAACGTTTGTACGAAAATCAGTAGTGCAGGTAAGAGCTACTTTTTTTTTGTGAAAAACGTCAAAAATTTAGGCGAAAAATGAATCTATGATCAATTTTGATGAATAAGATCTTATTTTAAAAATGAAGGTTTAAGTAAAAACCCCGCCTCTTTGAATTTTTGAAAAAGTTTTATTTTTATGCGTAAACTGTTTTCGAAAAACTATCATTTTTCGACACGATTTTTTTTAAAGAAAATAAAGCTTTTTGAAAAATTCGAAAAAGCGAGGTCCCAGCTTTAACTTCCCTTTTTAAAATAAACCTTGTTTATTAAAATCAGTCAATAAGTACGGCTGTTCTCATTGTTGATATAAACCATTATAAAAACAGGAGTGATAAACAGTCTTAATGATCATTCCAATCAAATAATTCTTATGATCGATTATTAATTTATAAAATCAGAATAATTAAACGAATACTTGGTAATCCAAAGTATCCAAATATCGTATTAAATGATATTATAGTGACATTAAAAATCTTTGTAATATATCTGAACAAAACTTCTAAACATGCAGAAAACAATTACGTTACGATTGTTAATTATAAACGTAATTTCCTCACAACAGGTGTTATATATCAATAAATTATTAACTGTTGGAAATCAAAGTGACGAATGTTAGATCGTAGAAATAATGAATGGGCATGGATATCTATATATGTATGCTATAATTATTACGAAGCTTAGTGAACGATTAGGTGATAGTAATGGTAGTAATAGTAGTTGTATGGTAATTAGATAGCAATTATACGATCGGTATAATTTCGATTGTTAGCCGTTAGTCGAGTAGAGTCGAGTCGAGTCGAGTCGGAGAACTCTTAGTCGCAAATAATGCGTACTCGTGCTTAATAGACAACGGTGTCAATTAGCGATACCGAATGAGTATTCGTCCGCGTTTCGGTTGTGAGAGATTACAAAACTTTTAATGGACTGCGCTTTTAGCGCTCATCGCTGTCGGAAATATACAGCGAAATAGTCGGTTAGAGTGCTTTTGCGGAAGTGCCATTCGTTTCGTATACATTCACCCTCGGAAATAAAATATTTTTTTCATTCTGTATAGAGCCAAGGGAGAAAATACGAGAAAGCATTTTTTCTTCTTTCAAATCGTTTCCTATCCTACATTTATCTCTTTTAACCATTTTTTTCTTTTTTAATTTAAAATATTTCATACATATATACATACAAATACGCATACACGAATATTAATTGAAAATTGAGAATTAACATTAACGCATTTATGTCACAAGATACGATATGTAATAACTACGTAACAGTCGATGTTTGTGCGAAAGAAAAAAAAAAAAAAGAAGCAAATAGAAAATTTTGAAATTGAGATTGAAACTATATTAATCCAATGAAACTAAATATCTCTAATAAATAAACGTGACAGTAAATCATTTTTTCCATACGATTGTTCTGAGAGGCATTGAAAAAATATTTGAGAAAAATTTATACTATATTAATCCAATTAAATTGAATATATGTAATAATTATGACAATTAATTTTTCCATAGATTTGTTTTAAAAACAAAACAAAACAAAACAAAAAGAAAAGAAAAGAAAATCAAGGAAATATAAAAAGATAAAATCGAAATTATATATAATTCAATTAAATTAGATATATATGTAGCAAATATGACAGTAATGACGGTAATATTAGTTCCTTTTTTTAAATAAAAAAAAAAAGGAACATAATTATAGAAGGCATCATATAGGCATACATTTCGCAAACACGTTAATTAAAATGTCCTTGGAATATTTGTCGGAGAACTATCCTTGTAAAATTATAAGAGAAACGGTTAACCTCCACTCGTTGCCTTTCATCTCTACTCTTTTACGCCCTTTCACCTTCGTCAGACGAGTTTTCTCCCTTTGTAGATTTGTCGTCGTCGTCGTCGTCGTCGTCGTCGTCGTCATCGTATGCTTTTATGCATGAAAAATCATCTAGAGTAACTTAGGACCATATTAAATTTTACAACGTGAAAACTAAAATTAAAAAAGAAAATAAAAAGAAAAAAGAAAAAAAAATTAAGGAAAAAGAAAAAAAGAAAAATAAAATATTGTAAACGTACAAGATTAATTGGCGAACTTGATTGCTCCTAATGGCCATATCCGATCTCATCTTCACGGTACTAGAGGATTAAAATTTGTAAGACGTTAAAACACATTTAAATTCTCTATGGCAATCGAATCGTATATTCTTGTCGCGTACGTTACACGTGCTCCGAATCATCCCTTTCACCTTTCATCGACTTCCCAATCGCGTGAAAGGGTGCTCGTAAATTTGGTGGATAGTTAAAATCAAATAAGAACAAGGATGTACATATGTAAGTCGGCTGATCGACGCGAACCCTTTAGGCATATTGATTTTCTACAAGGATTACACACGAATTTAATCTTCGAAAATGTACAATAGAAGGTGTAAATCCTTGTTATCGAACATTCTTTGGTCGTTAATTAAACTAATCCGAAAATTAAATTATTCTGTTGGAAAAAAAAATATTAGTATAATTTATTAAGATAAACAATAATAAAATTTTCGATATTACTTATCGGTCAAAACTAATAAATCGTCTAATCGTATATTATTTTATACGATATAAAAAATTAATTATATTTCGAAGATAAAAACAAATTATTAAAAATACAACAATCTGAAAATGATTTTTATATTTGAAATTATTTCTTAAGAAATGTTAAAAATAAATTCATATTTGTTAATTCATTCAATAAAATTAAATCTACCGGTTAAAAGTGATTCAACATATTTATAATTATTATATGTATATGTAATTATTATATGTATATATACATATTATTATATGTATATATCTTTCACGTGTATCCAATAATGTATTCGTTAGTAGTAAAATTTTCTGGTAAGTAATAAACAATGTACAATGTGACGAAAACAAATTTAGTTTCTCTTCGAGCACACTATTAAATAGTAAAATAACATTCGATGCAAAAGATCTTAGAAGATACGCGTTAAAGTGTCAGTAAATTTTATTGATCGTCAAGAGCAAAACAAATCTCCGAAGAAAGTCTTCTTTCGTTTAAAAAGTGAAATCTCAAAGTAGAAATCTTTTTTCTGACTAAAAGTATCACAAATATACATTTCCAATTACGAGAATTATCAGCTACATGTAAAAGGCACGAGAAGAAATATTGAAATTCTTAAGTATTATACCATCGTTATAAAAGTGAAATAAAGTTTCAAATAAAAATAATTAAATTTGACCATTAGTTTTTACATTTCGACAACTACTCAACATACATACTCAACAACTGTTATTCTTCAACTACTATTCAACAAATATTTTTCATCTCTTTGACTTATTTGATACTTACGATGTCGTCCATTTCTAATTTATGAGAAATTTTATATTTATCAAAATAAATAATCCATATGATTAGTATTAAAAACATATGCAATTCAAACGATTAGAAAAGAATTTCTATAATACGATAAGAAGAAAAAGATATGATCTCTCTTTTCTTCATTTCATTTAAAAAGTAGGCATCATAACGTAAATTATATTGATAAAGGAATAACAATTAGTAAAAAAAAAAACAAGATAAACTTCGTAAGAACTCTATAGATCCCCGATAGTAATATATCTTAAGTTTTCCGAAAGTTTATTTCTCGCAATAAAAAAATGTCGTATCATAATTGACAATACCGTCTAGACAAGAATATTAGAAAATATCGGCGTAACATAGAATTCCTATAATTTCATCACCAGCACAAAGCAGCTTTGCATGATAATGGACCATCGTTCGCGGTAAGAGTTAAATTAGAAATTAAATCAAGGAAGAAGATAATGTAAGAGAGAAAGACAGAGAGAGAGACAGAAAAAGACAGAGAAATACAGAGAGTGAGAGTGACAGAGAGAGATAGAGAAAGAGAGAGAGAGAGAGAGAGAGAGAGAGAGAGAGAGAGAGAGAGAGAGAGAGACCTAAACCAAGTCCCTTAAGCAATTTATTCCCGTACACTTATTAATACTCGCTTAAGTCCGTGGATTATTCAATGCTCGCTCGTAATGAACAGTGCAAACTAAGTAACGCCTTTCACCCTCACCCTCCCTCCTCCTTCCACACCCTATCCCCTTCCCTTTAATGAGATTCACTTTAAGAGGCTCGAGATCTCTGGTCGGTTAGATTTTAACGGTGCCACGAAAATTCTGGAGGGTTGGTGCCAAAATGGTAGAGATAAAGACATGTCTGAAAAAGATGGAGAGAGAGAGAACGGCAGAAAGAGAGCGACAGAGAGAGCGACAGAGAAGAGCGAGAGAGAGAGAAAGAGAAAGAGAGAGACAGAGCGACAGAGAGAGAGAGAGAAAGAGAAAGAGAGAGAAAGAGAGAGCGACAGAGAGAGAGAAAGAGAAAGAGAGAGAGAGAGAGAATTGAGAAGAACTTGGATAGGCACGTGCGAGACACGTGGACCCCTTTCAGAGGCAAAGAAGAACAAACTCGAATAAAACGATATGGAAGCTTCCGTAGAAAATAAGAGAATAAATGCGAACTATTTCGACCACTTGATCCACCTCCTATTTAAACAAATGTGACTCCAAAGTTTCTTACTTTTTTTTATCTTTCTCTTATTCATTTCTACTCTTAAAGTATACTAACGAAAACTTTTCTAACTGATGTAAAGATTGAACTTCACTTCTAGGATATATTACGTTTAAAAAAAAAAAATTCACAGTCTTTATAAAATTTAGAAACACTTTATTTCATAAATCAATTTGATGATTAATACAACTTATATGATTAATACGATTAATAATTCTTCCTAAAAAGAAAAAAAAAAAAAAAAACAGAAAATTTCGATATGAAACTAATCAATATTAGAATATTAATTTTATTTGTTATTTAGATTGACAAAACGTAATTGTGATCGTGTAAATGTTATATAAAAAAATATGATAATTCGCTTCCAATATTCTTTTTTTCTGTCCTTAAGAACCATAAAATTAACTAAAAAACTGCACATCTATTCGATAAACATTTAAAAATATTATCTTTTTAAAAGCATCAAAGACCTACGGTGCTTATCGTTAAAAATATAACGATAGATAAACAATATATTGTCGAAGTGTTACCTTTAAAATACATATGCATGGACACGGATCCTTAATGCATAGTCGAAGGACGTAATCAATTTTCTGATATTACGACAGCGATTAAATAAGGTTGAATGGAGGAGGCTTGTGATAAAAGGTGGGTGAAAGCGAATAAACTTAGCTCGAGTGAACATGCACACGTGGGATGAAGTAAAGAAAACAAGAAAAAAAAGAAACAGAAAGAGAGAGAAAAAAGCTTTATAGCTTGACCGTGAGTCTATCTCTTTCAAGGTTACCCTAATAATCTAATACGAAGTTGGTTGCACGCGAGAAGATACAACAGCCTCTCTTTATTTATCTATCTATCTATCTATCTATCTATCTATCTATCTATCCATTTATCTGTCTATCCGTCTATCTATGTCTATCTATCTATCTATCTATTATCTATCTATCTATCTATCTATCTATCTATCTATCGCTCTCGCTCTCACTCTCTCTCTCTCTCTCTCTCTCTCTCTCTCTCTCTCTCTCTCTCTCTCTCTCTCTCTCTCTATATATATATATATATATATATATATATGTTTATCTTTGTCTCATTTACTCTAAACATCAAGCTAGTGGTAACTCTCGTGCATGTAACCGGTCGTCAATTATATACACACATACATATAGAACGGGTTAACGACCCGTGTCCTGTCATAATCGTAAACATTCATTCTTTTTCTTTCTCTTTTTCTCGTTCTAACAATCGAGAGAATTTACGTTACATTTCTTTATTCGACTAAGTAGTTGAATAAACTTACTTGCTCTCGACCTGAATTTTTCTTCGATCGATTATATGATAAAATTATTATAGATCATGATTTGTTAATATTTATCTCGTTGATTGATAATTTTTTTTTTCCTTTATAAATTAGTTACGATCGTTTTAATATTAATGGTCTTTAGTTACCATCAATCAATCGATTAATCAATCAATTAATTAATTAAATGATTAATTAATATTAATTAAAAACAAATAATGTCAATTTATATTCGAAGTTAAATTTAATTTTTTATCTTTTTAAGAGATTGATATTTTTATAACATTTTCAATTTCATTTCGTATAAATTGATAATACATTAAAAATACATCGAGATTTTTATTTTTTTCTTCATTAAGAGATTTTGTTAATTTATTGTATCTTACGTTTATATTTACAGGGAAATTATATTCATAAATATATTACTTTACTTAATACGTTATACAATAAATGAAAGATTTTTTAATGTACTTCGACAGAAATCAATTTGTTTAAATAAATCAAATAATAAAGATATGAAAAAGGAAATCCAAGCAAATATTATATATCTTTTTTATGACCATCAGATTTTTATATATTTTGTATAAAAACATTGAGAAAAGGATAGATGAAGTAGATCGTTGATTATAGTAGTTTATTTCTTCGAACAAGTTGTTTTCAATTAAAGTGAAAAAATGTAAGATTTATATCAACAAGTGTGTTTATTATACAAAGATAGGAAGAATACTTAGAACGTTACTGTAGATTGAATTAACTGGAGAAAATGGAACAGTGACAAAACGATTCCCGAATTTATAGAAAGGGTATTTCTTATCGATGATAGGAAGCGGGGAAGAAGAAGGAGAGTTACTATTTTGGGACAAATAGTAACATTATTTTCGTGAAATTTATAAATGAAAATAACAGTACACATTCGATTCGACGTACATTGCCTGGCCATGTTGGATTCTTTTGAACTTGTAGTATATTCCATGTCGGGAAAATATAGGATATTTGTAAAAGTAAAAATAAAAAATAAAAAGAAAATAAAAATAAAAAAAAAAAAAGAGAAAAAAAATGTTTGGAAAATATTTCGAACGGGATTGGGTTGCTGGCAACCACGCAACATGTACACATTGTGTATTGTCACTTTTTCTCTTTCGCGTACCAACAAGACCAACAAGACCATATTTTTGAGGATACACAACACATACATTTACAACGTGAAAGCATACACGGCAGATCGAATTAGTTCGTTGGAAAAAATGAGAAGAAAAAGAAAAGAAAAAAAGGAGATAAAAAAAGGAACGAAACTTTCATTTGAAACAAAATAAAATAACATAGAAATGTAGAGTACAATAAGTAAGTACATCAAAGTCTGCTCTCTGTTAGCAAACTACGTTAAGATACTCGAGGGAAACACAATCGAAGCCGAGCACGTTAAGTCGGTCAACGTCCGCGTTTATCAGTGAGACTTGTGAGAAAGCAAGATGACGAATTGAACCTAACACCAGCTTAAGTGACGACTCTTTTCTTTCCTATAATGCGAGCGACACCGTCGAAGACTGGTAAAGTACTTACCCTCGAAGTGCTTTCCTCTCGAACCCCACGAGAGATTCTCAAGTGGCACTTCGTGACACCGTAATTCTATTCGATCGAATATAATCGCTTACATGATTAGAGATCGTGTTGAGTTTTTCTTTTTTCACGCTTTCCACAAACAATATACGTTGAAAAAGGAAAAAGAAAAGAATAATAAAAAATTAAAAAAAAAAAATAATAATAAAAAAAGAAAAAATAATAACTGATCGAAAAACACTTTTCCAAAGGAAGAATTACGATCGACGATAAACCTTCAACGTTATTTTGTTTGCAAGAAGATGACGTTTAAACGCGAAAAACTAGGAAAGTAAGAAAGTTTCGTTTCCGGCATAAAGAGGAATACGAAACGTAACATAAATATCGAAAGAGTCAACGTGAAAAAGAAAATAAGAGAGGAAGAGAGAAAAAGAGTACGAAGAAGCGACTAAACAAACTCGTATCTCTTGCTCCAGTTCTCCTAAT
>NC_062188.1:9501353-9601353 GCF_912470025.1 Vespa velutina
GAGAGAGAGAGAGAGAGAGAAAGAGAGAGAGAGAGAAAGAGAGAGAAAGAGAGAGAAAGAGAAAGAGAGAGAGAGAGAGAGAGAAGAAAAGACGAGTAAAGAGCGAGCTTTGAAACTACGACTGCCAGAGGAGGATGAGAAGAAGAGAGAGTTTGCGAAAGAAAGTTTAATTTCTTACGAGTTTCGCAAAGTCTTTCGTGGCACACAACCCTCGGTCCTTTACCACCTGCGGGTCTCTCGACAAAATGCGTTCAACGAAACCCGAAACTTTTCCATGTTCATGTATAAATATATGTATTCTATTTATATATATATATATATATATATATATATATATGTATATAAGAATACTACATATATATATATATATATATATATATATGTATGTATATATGTAAGTATATAAGAATACTACATATATATATATATATATATACACACATACACGTAGCCAAATGTAAGTATGTACAGGAAAGGCACACGTGTCAGACATAAACATGCTTCTAGAGAAAGGAAACACACTATGAGAGAGAATTGGACCGGACTAAAACGGAAGTGGAATTAGTGAATGTTCTATAGCAGGGGTAGTCGAGGGGGGAGTAGAAAACCAAAGATGAAGGGAGGGCGTAAAGTGGACAATTGGAAAGAAAGACGTACCTATCGTGTCCGCTAGTCACGTTTAATGAAAAGTTCGTGACAAAAAGTAATAAATGAAAAGTCCACTTAATTACTGATTCGCGTGTTGCCTAGTAAGTAAGTACCTACCTAACTTTCTTATCGTAAGAAAAGCAAAGCGTTTTGAAATTTTTTTTAAATTTCCTCATAAATCATGATCGTTCTTTTTTATTGCACTCTCTCAATAATGATTATTTTGTTATTATACTCCTCAATAATCATTGAACATTGATCCCGTTGAACGTTAACTCGTTAACATGTTCATGATTAACGCGTGGTAATTTCATTAAAATTCGCTGAATACGTACGTAACGTGAAAATGCAATTAACGATTTATCTCAAATACATTTTACGTATTACCAAACGACAGAGTAACGTCCGTCGATATAGTAATATTTTAAATAATTCTATATATCATGATATATAGCACCGTTTGGTGTTTAAAGTATTATTGTAATACTTTGTGTTGCAGACCGTTAAGATACTTATTATAATTAATCGTAATCAATTTTTGCTTTGTTTTCTTTTCTTTCTTCTTTTTTCTCCTTTTATTTTCCATTTCGCACAAATTATCGTATGATAACTCGACTACTAATAATAATTCGAAATCAAAGTTAATGAAATAAAGCTTCACTTAATTACGGGCTAGCGTGTCATACTCGTTCATATTGTATGCAATAAAAGAGAGGGACAATAGATAAAGAGGAAACCGGACTATCGAAGCAAGGGAATGAATAGAATGAGAAAGCGAGAGAAAGAGAGAGAGAGAGAGAAGAAGAGAGGGAGAGGGAGAGAGAGAGAGAAAAAAAGAAGAGAAAAATTACTTGGTGCTAGAGGTGTTGAAACGTTGTTTGCACGGCTTTTTTTCAGTCTGTAGGATTAATGCGTAAACCGAGTATCTCATAACGAAAAGGTGGACTGTCCACGTAACAAATCGACGTAGATTCCGGAACATTTTTTCAACCCTCGAATCTATCCTCTCCCTCTGTCTCTCTCTCTCTCCCTCTCTCTCTCTCTCTCTCTCTCTCTCTTTCTCTCACTCTTTCGGTCTCTCTTTCGGTCTCTCTTTCTCTCTTCCTCTCTCTCTCCCTCTCACTCTTTCTCTCTCTCTTTCTCTCCCATGCTCTTTATCTGCCGAGCTATAAAGGGAAGAGTGATTTGTCGACGAAACGCAGACCGGTTAAGGCGGCCAAGTAAAACCTTCCTCCCACAAAGAAACTAAGAAGGTGAACAAAACAAACGTTCAGTGAACTGGAGAAGTAAAGAGAGAAAAAGAAAAAAGAGAGAGAAAGAAACTTTTCTCTTATCCCGCCGAAAAGAACTTTTATTCTTTTCTTACCTAACGGATCATCTTTTCAAGGTAATTTTATTACATAGGTCATAGGTCATTTCGATCTCACTCTTGCCATCTCATTTTTTTTATTTAACTGTTCCCATCATCATTTCTTTATCTTACTTTTATATTATATCGTGGTTAAAATTGACCCCATGAATTTATTTCAAAATGTATAGTAATCTATATCTAAATATATAAAATATGATAACGTAGATATAAGTATTAACTTTACATCTACGAAAAGAAAAAATTATTGTGTTCGTAGAAGAATATAATATTGAACGAAGCACAGTTGTCGACAAAACATAAACAAAATCATATCGATGACAAGAAATTGCTGGCCAATTGAAAGTCGTCCTACGAAATTAAACGATTGTGTAAGCAAAATAATCTGATCTTATCATTCTGCGTTTCTTTCTCTGTGTAATTATGCGCACGTTCGCATAATTCTTTTATATTAGTTGAAGACTGTTCATCACTCTTGGTTTTATAACCAAGATAATAAATAAACCATCAATGTTAATAAACCATGATAATAAACCATCAATAATTAGAATAGGTATAATTCTTGATCGATTTTGATCAATAAGATATTGATCTCATATTCGAAATAACAGAATTTAAGCTAAAACTTTGCTATTTCGAATTCGAAATATGTACATATATGATGACGATAATTTATAATGATAAAAGAAAAAAAAATGTCTCATCTCAAGGGATGATTTTTTTTTTAAATTTTCAATAAATCATGTCCTTCATAATTTCTACCCATGACCACCGATCGATAAATATGTCTCATATTTTAATTTATATTAAAATAATATAATATATAAGTATTCACAAATTATTTTTGACAAAATATTCGATAAAATCTTGTTTTTCCTCGAAAATATAAATAGTTAATATATATGTTAATTTAAGAACAAAACCGTCGTCTCTCTCGATTAATCCAAAACGCCATATCTACTTATGCGATACGATACTTTTCGAAAGAACAATAAAAATTTAATAACAATAATAATAACAATAACAATAACAAATATAATAACAATTGTCGAGTAATAATTTTCTTCGTTGTTATTAAGCGTGAAAAAGAAGAAAATGTTCTGCATTTTGTATTTTTCAAAAAAAGAAAAAGCGTCGAAAAATTGAAGGAAAACTTACATGGATAATTATAGAGATCATAAAGATTCGTCCTTATATCTACTAACTTACTCTATAGAAGAAAAATATCTTTGGCAAAGAGAAAACTATGAGTATAAATTTCTTTTTCTATTTTTTTTCTTTGCGATACCATTAATTGGAGTTGTACCTATTGTTATACAATCTGTACACGAATGCATCCGGATTTATTTTCATGTCGAAACATCGAGCGTGGAACGTAAGTACTTGCTGATGTCACCTCTGAAAGATTTTTTAAGATGCATATGTACCTATCGTATGACAGGCATTTTGAAATACTCGGGGAATTATTTACGTGCTTATTTCTCTCTATTTATAGATACGATAGGGATACAGAAAGAGTAAGAAGAAGAGAAAAAGAGACATACAGATCCAAAGAGAGAGCAAAGAGAGAGAGAGAGAGAGAGAGAGAGAGAGAGAGAGAGAGAGAGAGAGAGAGAAACAGGTCGTCGTATTTTCTGAGTATTCTGCATTTGAGTCATTGACCGAAGATGATATTTACATCGAACCTGATGAACGCTCCACTTCCTTCCTCATCCTTTTCTTTCCTCATCTAATCATATCATTCTCCAGTATTCACGAGACTTTATTGAATTTTCATTAATTGCTAAAGACGTCATGTCTCGGTATTTTAATCTAACGGGAATAAATATTCGTCGCTTAATAGTTAATAATCGTCTAGGAACTTTTTAAAATATCGTTTAATCTAATATGTCTGAATCGTCTCTGCACAATATCTAGATTCGTTATATATGGAAATGTTTTTGGGTGTATGGCCTATAAATGCAAATATTTAAATACCCGGTTATTCGTACAAATGGATATTTTTTCACCGGGAAGCAATAATAATGTAGTACCTGGCTGTCTAATTTGTTTAATTTTCAGACAGTTACAAATATATATTTTGCATATTTCGCATGTTTCATATTTTTCATTTTTATATATATATATACATTATATATACATGTATATATATATATATATATATTTTTTTTTTAATACGTATGTAAAAATATATTACATATTTGATTTGTTTTTCGTATGTATTTTTAAAAATACGATATTATTTATTGTAATTTCGGATCAATTTGTTGCAAATGCTACTATCAAAGTACCGATAAATTTATTGAGACCGGAAATATTCTATGACGTAGAAAAACATTTTATACGGTATCAAGTAATTTTCCAGAAAACTACAGAAATTAATAATGGCTCTAGTGTTCTTGAATCTATAATATTATAGTGCTATGATATATATTTTAGTACAATTTGAAACAGATAAGTGTTTCAAAATCAATTTCAAGAATTAATATAGTAATCAATTAGGTAAATCAGCTAAATGATTTGAAATCAGTATAGTATTTGATTTTCATTTCTAAATTAATGCTTTAAATGATAAACGATATGATCATATTAAAAATAAATCAACGTACTAATTAATTTAAGACTGGAGTGATAAAATAAGATATAACAAGATCACTATTGACACATTTCAATACTCTTATTATTAGTAACAGTAACACAATTCAAATAGTACATATTGTGGGATAATGTACAATACTGAAAGAAAAGCTAATCGTGAAGAAGAAGACGAATGAATGTTTAAATTGCATGCGTAAGACATTGACTGTTGCAAATATAACTTGGCGAAGTCTTGGTAACGAATATTGTCGTGATTTTCTTATGAAATATGTGGATTAAGATATTTCTAATGATTCCTAAGAGATGAAAAAAACTATCTCGAAGAATTCCATAAATTAACAATATATGATATTAAACATGATATTTATTATTGAAAATTATATGTGAATTTCAAAAGATGGGACAGCAATTTAATTATTTCAAAAATCTATGAGAATGAAACAACGATACTTCATTTATTTTCGAATAAATAATTTGATATCTTCGGTTAAAAACATATTTGTGAAAGATATCCTTTCGCATTGAACATTATGGCCTGTATAATTAGCAATATTTTACACAATGCATTTGTATAATATAAAAGAAATAATGTTTCCAACATATTTATTACATATCTCACATATTTTTCTCATACGTTCATATGTCTGTTATATTTTCCCATTTCACATATATTATTTACATATTTCAACATATTTTAAATGTATAAATATTAACCGTCTACGAATATTAAAAATAAATAGACAAGTTATATTACAATTTATATTATATTATAGACAATAAAAAATTGATTGAAAGTACTTGGGTTGATTTATTTTTCCATTGTAAATTAATATAGTTTTTTTTTTTTTATTTAAAATTCAATTAGCTCAGCGAAAGAAATTTTCAAATATTTTTATTCCTTTTTTCTTTCTTTTTGTTCTGCATTTTTATTTTTTTTAAATGAGTTTTATTGATATATGAAGCTGGTACGTACGTATAAATTTTATGTATCCTATATATATATATATGCTTTTATTGTTGGCGCAACACATCGATCGTAAACGAACGAGAAGAGGTTCCCATTAACCCGAATTAAAGTAACGCGGCTTGGCTCTTATTGTTAGTCGCGATTCGATGATCACAATCTCCTTATTTCCCGGCCTAATGTACCATTTGCCTTACTTACTTACTTTTTATCCCTCTTATCTATGCTAACCCGTAGTGCAATTATTCATTTTAAAAAAATTAAAAATAAAACTGTAGACAAAGTATCAATAAAAATTAATTAATATCTGATTATTAATCCCCATTCGCTGGTTATTATCTCATTAATTGAAATTCTATAGGAGGTAATATTATTCCGACTTCGTTGAAAATAATTAAAATTAATATTAATACGGATAGTAGTTGTTTTTTATTTTTATTGCTAAATTATATCTATAACAGATCTTTAACGACTGTTGAAATGGATTGCAAAGAAAAAAAATAAAAGGAAAAAAAAAAAGGAAAGAACAAAAATTCAGTAAATTTGATGTTGGAGATAAATCAGGTACAAAAGATATATAGATAAAGAGAAACTTTTGAAAATTAGATTAAACGAGATTTCAAATTTGATAACGTTCGTAAGCCAATGCGATATTGTATAGGTATGCGTTGTTTCTCGTTTATCTACGAATGAGATGTAACAAACTTATGTTAGTAATCGTTGATCTTCCTAACGTCACCAAATGGATTGCTTCGCTGAGCTAATTGAATGCTCGTTGCTGCATCTGATTAGGGTAGTGGTTGCCGTTTATACTATGCCGTTTATAGCATTTGCACACACATACACACACATAATATATGTATACATATATACATATATAGATATATAGGTACGAACACCCTGTTTCAATGATTATGTCCGTGATAGTAGGGTCGTTTCCGGGAAGGTTTCCCCTTCTCGAAATTATCTCGTAATGTTATATATACGAATAGAAACGGTCGACTAAATATTTCGAATTGATTAGTTTTCAGATTCCTTTAACTAAGATATTTGATTATTATATGTATGCCATACGAAAAAATACTCATCAGAAAATAGAAAGACCATATAAACCTTTCTGATTATTAAGTTAAATTAAGTTGAATCAGTTGTACGGTTTATGTTTGTGCGTGTATGTGTATGCATTGCCTATATATCCCTCTAGTGATTCTAGAACTAGAACCCCTTTAACTGTCCATTGTCTTGAGATGGTAAAGGAAATGAACGTTCCATCTGTACATTTACTCGATCAGAATATTACTCGATTATCTAAATGAATTTCTACCTTACGTAAATAATTACTTACGTATGTTAGAGTACTATCTATACACATATCTGTTTGATTTTTTATTTCGTTATATTCCAAGGACATATTTGGTTATATTTATTTAAAAATGACAATAAGAAAACCAAGAAAGTTTCGTCGACTTTGATCGTAAATAAGTACTTACACGTTAGACTTTTGTATGATGTTATCTTCACGATACCGAGATAAAGTACACGATATAAGCTGTGTCATCTTGATATTTATAGTTCGAAACGTCAAATAAACGGATTAAACGTTTCTATGATAATTTACACGATTTCTAATTTAAAAGGTCACGTATAAAGCAACGTAATAGTTCATATTTGTAAGTCATTAGAAAACATTTCTACTTTCGTTTCGATGGAAAAAAAAGTCGCATGGTTCAATTTGATCGTTTTAGCTATTTTCTTTTTCTTTTTTTCCAAATGTAAGGTACCTGAAATCGAAACTACCAGGACTTCTCCTATAACTTCTGTCGATTGTAACCGTATAAGGTCACGAAATAATCTTGTACGCTCGTAAATCCAAGGTCTTCTTCTTCTTCTTATTCGATCTCTTGTACGGGGCGAAAGTTTCACGAACGAGGGAACTAGTGTGTTCAACGTTTATATGTGTACGTGTCTATCTGTCGTACGAGGGAGAAATGTACCTTGTACATCTTCTGCAAGGCAAAGCATTTAGTTTTACACGTGCCTTTTCTATCCTTAAAAGCCTTAAGACTTTAACTCTAATGCCTTTCTACAATTAATTCTAATACGAAAATGGTTTGGTTTGTATAAAAGTACGATCTACTCATCAAAGAAATGGAAAATAAAAGATCGTAGATTTAAAAGGTTAAGGTATTTTAATAGTTTGAGATCATATACGTAATGAGACTCTTAACGTGAAGAAATTTTATTTGTTGTGAAAAAAAAAAAAGAAAAATCATATAAAGAGTTTAAGTAATCAAAATCAGTGTAGGATAACGAAAAATATATAAAATATAAGATTATGATAATTAATATCTCGATTCACGTTTATAAAACTAAATCTACATTTTGTAATTAATTACTTAATATTCTTTCGATTAACGAAAGATTATTCTCATTTTAATTATACTTTCGTGTTATTTCCTTCCTATATTCTTCTTCTGATTAGGAGAGTATTACTCGAAACTTCGGTGGAAGTTACTCTCTTTAGCTGTCATCGTCGGTTCGAATCAGCGAAAGAATCGATTTTCACCTTCACCAATTTACGAAAGAACATCCGTTAAATCCGACCAATTAGATCTACGGAATATCATCGTCCGTTATAAATGATAGTTCCTTTTCTCATTGTTCCATTAATTTCTCGAATAAAAAAATATATATGTATATATATGTATACTCGTAGATATACATTTGTTATTTTCACGATAGTAAAATAAGACAATAATAAATGGAATCTATTAAACATTGCAATTTCATTATAGAAACAATTTGTCCCTTAATGATCGTTGAAAGAGATCGAATATATAATAATTCATAATTGAAAAGATAATTGGCGGTGATAATTTATTAAACCGAATAGTTCGACGTTCAAAGAGAAAGGTGAAACGTTTTATTGTTGGCAATATAACGAATGGATCGACTTCCTATGACACTACTCTGCTGTGGCCACTGTTTAGTAATTACTCGCGGACGATGAATTGAATTATTAATATCCCTCGAAGCGGCGCGTTAAATCGATTCAAGATAAATCAAGTTTGACAGTGCCGAGCAACGATTGCTTTGTGCGCTACGATGAACGGTCATGTATCGATGGTAAATAATCATCGATAATGATCCGCTAATGTTTAACATCGACATGTGCATTTTAGCAGCAATTACATATGCGAGAAATGGGAATCATCGAACCGATGATCTTCGTCAAATCTATTTTGTATCTACGATATCGCCTGGGGTCGGATAAATTTGCTAAACGAAATTTCTTCTTAATCACCAGGGCATTAATTAACTTCGTTGATATTAATTATAGAACTCGGACGAATGTCTATATATATATACATGTGTGTGTGTGTGTGTGTGTGCGTGCGTGTGTGTATGTAGATTGAAATAACGGTAGGATGATAGGTAGGTGGCGTTGGTAATAGATAGGTAGGTAGGTATTGATATGAATCGTTCACGGTGATTCGCCCGACGTAATTGAAATACGATATACCTAGGAACGTCGGTTATTCAATAAATTTGTGACGTTCGAAGGAAAGTCGATAATATAATAATATTTTATTGTATACCAAACGATGAAAGAGAAACAGGATGGCATAAAAATTCAGAAAGCAGAACGATCCTTTGTATATTTCTCAAATTATATGCTGTTCTCTTTTCGCGAACGGATGTTCGAGAAAAATAAATACCGAATGACGTTAATGTTCGCGATAAAAATTTAATTGGAACCATTATAATTATATATATAAAAAAAAAAAAATGTGAATCCGATCTGGTAAAATAAGGTGGAAGGATAGGAGGAAAAGAGAAATGGGAAAATGTTGGGGAAAAGCATCGCAAAATCGCACGAGAATATAATTATCCACAAAGCACAGCAATTAGTACTGAATTTATTATACTAGAACGTTGTAATAATATCATGAAAATTGTTTTCTTTATCCTATATTCTGTTATTTGATCTTCTTTTTACGTACGATCCGATCGTTCATCTTCTTTCAATCTACCACATTCTCATCTTTTATTTTATTTTATTTATTTATTTATTTTTTTTTTTTTTTTTTTTTTTTTTTTTTTTTGTTAAAAAAATATCTTTTTATTAAATGCTCGTTAAGGTTATACCTTAACAAAGTAAAAGAAAAAACACGCAAAGGTTCAAGATTTTTTTTCCTTAACATAACGATTTAAAAATTATTTCCCAACATGACGTATGCTTTTATTACAACCTTTATATATGTTTCAGTAATTTTTTTCTTCTTTTTTTTTTTTCTTTTTTGTTTTTTTTTTCCTTTTTCGTGAGAGGAACGGGGACAGTTGTGAAATAAGCGAATCTCTCGGTCTCTTCAAAGGAGATCAAAATTAGTTTCATCTTGGAAAGAGAAACGTAGGAATGTAATGAAAACTTAACAAAGAGAGAGAGAGAGAGAGAGAAAGAGAGAGAGAGAGCGAACATTTTTTTTTTTAATTGAAATCAAAATGTTATCTTTGTCACACAGTTAATTTATTTTTGCCGGAGGTTAAAAAATATATATTCCCTATTTTTTTTCTATTTCATAAAAAGAAATATTTTCTATTTTGCTTTCTTTTTCAATTTTTTTCATAACTCAAATATTTTGTTTATCGAGTTGTAGAATGAGTCAAGATTTGTTATTTTCTTCAAAGGATTTGTTGAAAATTTTAAACAAAATATAAATTTTTTGTTAATCCAAGTACAAATGAAAATTTTATTCTCTTTAATTTTTAATGTTTCTGTTTATATATTTTTTAAATAAACATTTATTGCATATTATAATAACTAATATATTTTTTTTCCTACTACACTCGTCTAAATCAGGGATAATATTAAATTCTCTTTGAAAAGAAACTTTAATACGGATTTTCTACAAAGTTAAACTCTTTTCTACTACCCTATAGCTACATGAAGGATTTTGGGATTGATCCAAAAAATGAAGGTAGATATTCGAAAATAAAAAGAATTTAAAGAAAATCAAATTTAATAATTATCAATATCAAAATAAATTCTGTGTTGTTAAATATAATTATAATATAATTATAATATTATAACAAATAAATATATTATATATTATTATAATATATAAATATATTATAATAAATTTTAATAATTATGATATAAAATCACATTGATCTTTCTCTCTCTCTGTCTCTCTGTCTCTCTCTTTCTCTCTTTCTCTCTTTCTCTCTCTCTCTCTCTCTCTCTTTTTCTCTACACATTATGATTGAAACTTCTTATTATTTTTTCAATTTCATAACTAATGTAACAATTTAATTGAACAATTTAGCTAATTAATACTTTGATTTTTACTATATAATAATTTATTTTAATATATCATTGTACATTATTCATTTTTAGGTATTTATTTAAATAAATAATATCTATTCAATTATTTTCAAAATGCCAGTCTATAGACGACTATTTTTTATTTACTTTTCTAATAATTACAAAATCATAGAAAAATAAGTTTCGTCTTAAATATCAAGAAAAATTAAAAAGACATGAAATATTTTCTTTAATTATGTTTCCGAAATCGTTTATCCTATTTCTTAAATGAAAATTATTCGATTTAAGTGTGTTAAATATAATCGATCATCATAGAAACATCCATATTGGATACATTAGAGTAATGGAATACTGATTCAATGTAGACATTGAAGAGATACAAAGTCGATGTAAATCCTGAATTGACTTCAATATGTATATTCTCGTATGTATATATATATATATATATACATATATATACATACGAGAACTTTCTGTGTATCATCCTAGAGAGATACGAGCAATGCTTGGAACACATCGTTGAATATCATGAGTACCGTATTTCGTAGAGTCACCCTCTCGTCTGCACGACGCTTCACCGGATAAATCCTTTCGGAGAAGATAACCCTACACTTTTAATCTTCCACCCTACGAGCCACAACCGTTAGATATATTCTTAATATTCTCTGTTCGCAATTTACACTTTAAATCGACATCCTTCGATATCCTTCCTAGCAAGAAGCAAAATTTAAAAAATAAAAGACTTACTTTTACATATTATTCACAAGTAGTTAAAAAAAATGAATGTTGTTCATCTCTTCCGATCTGATTTACTCGATCATGTAATGGAAGATATTGTATATTCTTTAATATTTCTCTGCAATTGTTAATTTTTTATTAACGATGGAATTTTTTAAAGATTTTGTTGAGAAAATATCTTTATAAGTCACTTGAACTACATTAACTATAATACTAGATGATTTACTAGATGACCTTATCATTAAGGCCTTGCTGCTGCGTTTGAATTGCATTATTATAACGATTTACATTAGAATACGGAGTTAATTAGATTGGCTTCTGAAATAAAATATTTTTTATTCGATGGTCAAAAACATTTTGTCATTTAATGGTATTAAATAACAGAAATTAAGAACATTTACTATGAATATGAAAAATAAAGGCTTCATTAAGTGTTTTGACACTTTAAATTAAAAAAAATTCAAAAAGTGAAGTTAATCGATTTAGCTTGTGAATAGTTCATATATCTAGAATGTTTAATTAAAATGAATTTAAAAAAAAATTAGTTGTTTGTATAGTTCACAAAATTAACAAGAAAAAACAAAAAATCGGTAAAAATATGAAAGCAATAAGTATTCGTAAAATTGGTGAATTTTTTAAAATTCATCAAAAGAACGTAACAAAATAATATGACGAAAAAAATTACTAATGGTTATTAATGGTTAATGGTTAATTAATACTTCATAGGATTTTCTTTTGATTTTAAAATTGAAGCAACTCTTATAAGCAACTAAGGAATTAATTAAATTCGATGTAACCCTGGATGGGATCTTATTCGATTCCTTCATGATAGCATTTTATAGATTCTTTTTATAAGAAATTTTGTATTTTCTAATTTTACGTTCCAAGTAATCTCATAAGTGTATTATTGAAGTGAGACCAAAAGATTGGGGAGGAGTTTTTATATATGCTGGTATTATAAAATATATATATTCTCAGTATTATATGCAGTATGCTTTGTGTTGCGTCGTGAGGGCGCAACTATGAGAGCGTTTCCAGATACGCATCGCGTCTCGCATCGGACCAACGATAATAGTCGATTTCCACAGAGAATTTTTCCTATCTCTTCTTTGTCGTCAGAGTTATAGACCCACTGGTCGTAATGAATAAGGGCGTCATTAGGTTAGGATACCGTTAAAGGTCGCCAGCAAAATACCGCTTGCCGCGTTTCCGCAAATTAATGGGAGAAAGCGTGTTCTTTTAAAGGATCACGTGAAGTAGATGCGCGATAATAAATATTGCGCGAATTCAAATTATCACAGTATATTTATTGAAATAAGATACAATTGTTGATATGTTTTATGTAACGATGTGTAGTTAATTGTTAATTGTAATTGCTATTGCATTTTAAATTCTGTTGAAAACCTCCGATTAAGGCATAGCCAGTAATATTGATAAGACTCGGCTATCTTACTGGTAAGTGCGAATGATTTGATGCGACTATCTGTAAATTTCTCTCGAATTATCTATAAGGATATAAATTAATTAGGAAAGGGAAATGAAAAGGAAGAAGTTTAAATAAAAAATGCCGGGGAAGGGAAAGTAATATCCTTATTGGTTGTGGAAGTTCATTGGAATATTTAAACATTCCATGTTTGCTCCTTTGTTTTAGTGATCGTGTAGATTGTAGAATATCAATGGATATTTCAAGGTTAAGCGCCAGACAACCTTTGGCTCGTTACGCCTAAACATCTGCTTTCACTATTTATTTATTGCTCGACACATTATTGAAAACTAGGTACTTGACTAAAAATGCCTACGCTCGGATAAAAGTGGCAATGTGTTTTTTATTTATACGTGTTCTTAGCGAGTATCCAGTAAGTTTCCAAGGACATATATTTCTTATAATGATATACGATCCTTAGGAGAAAATACTGTGAACAATGAAGGACGCACGTGTGCGTTAATACTTTGGATCATTGTCTTGCATAAAAATAAAATTATCCTTTATACCCATTTCTTCTGTACTAGAAATAAGAGTACTTTTTAAAATATCAATGTAAACTTTATGATTCATTAATCCATTAATAAATTTTAATATGTCAACACTAGCAACACTCGTTTCAACTTCGAACAGAATTTCCACCGTGTTTCATTGTAGGTCGTAAGTTTTTTAGTTTTAGTTTTTCATTTCTTTCCTTCAAATAGTACCGTGTCCATTTAGATTAGAAAATATTAAATTTACTTTTGTCTATAAAAATCATTCTATTTCAGTGGTCTTTCGGTGTGCTAATAAATATTATTATTTGCGAATTGCAATCTTTTTTCCTATTCGCTTCACTTACAAAATATTTTTGACGGATCTATCAACTATGATAGTCTTGACTTTGTATAAAGTTACATATAGTGGTAACAAATACATATATCAATATCTAAATTATATTTAAAATGTTCAATTATTTCTATAGCATTTATTTTAAGAGTTTGCTTTATCATTCTGATAACAACTCGTCTCGTATACTAATAGATTTTCCGTGAACGTCTACTTCTTAGATTATTTTTTAATCTCTTTCTTAATTCGTCTCACTTTATCTATCTTTGTGTGATAGATTGAGGTCTATTTATAATCCACGAAAATGATAAACTTTTACACTGATTGTGCAAATTAATAATAATTTTTCTGTTCTCTATCGTAGTTTCCGCACGTTTCCATCCCATTTTACAATAATAATTTTTAATAATACAAAATTTTTAACACTGCTGATCTTAATAATGTTTCGAAATAGACTGATGAGGTCAATCATAAATAGAAAGCAATAATATTATTTGTTCAATTTATAAAATTCTCTTATAATTAACTCGAAATATGAACTGTACAAATACTTATTGCTTTCATATTTCTGTCGATTTTTTTCCTGTTAATTTTGTAAATTATACGAACAACTAATTCTTTTTAAACTATATCCTAAACTATAACATAGTTTATAAAAAATTAGTTAATAAACTACAATTTCACTAAATCTTATTTCAAATTGATCAGTGTACGGATATTTTCTACATTCACTGTTTAATTATTGTGCCTACAGGTATGTATATAAATATAATTTGTCTCTTGTAATAATAATAATAATAATAATAATAATAATAATAATAATAATAATAATAATTATAGTAATAATAATAACAATAACAATAATAATAATAATAATAATAATAATAATAATAATAATAATAATAATAATAATAATAATAATAATTATCTAAATTTCGAAACGAAATATTTATTTATTCAATATTGCTGTGAAAAAGAAGAAAAATGAAAAAAAAACAGAAACTTAATATTCTCGTTGAAGATACAGATAACTTTATATACTCGTTTCAAAGGAGAAAGGAAACGACAATAAACCGAAGTATACCATAAAGTGGAAAATGAGGATAGTTTCAAGATGATTTAAATCGGGAGGAATAAGTAAACACGAGACGATTTAAGATAATACAAGTCTATCTACTCACCAATATGCTGACCACGGTCCTCAAGATCCATCTTCAAAGTCTGTATCAAACGTAGAGAAGAGGATGGTCGACTTAAGCTTATCTTCATTTACAGCTTGAAGACGACTCGAAGACGTCACCAGTATGCTTCACTGCACGGTCTACTATCCTCATTAAACGCAGTCGTATTCTCTACCTCACCCCCTCTCTCAGTCTCTCAGCAACCAATTTCATCGCGTACCACAACGTTCCTTCGAGACAGGGTGTCGTCTACATTCGACTTCAGCTAGCTCGTTCTCATGGAATTTCTACTAGCGATCTAAATCCTTGATTAAGACCCTCTACCTCCTTCCTCACCTCTTCCTCTCTCTTCCTCTCCTCCTCCCATCCTCACCAGTAAGGAATTCACTTTCTTTAGGCTTAATTCCTGTTACATATTCCTTCTTCTCAGATAATTATTCTTACAAACGAATACTTACTATGAATATAATACATTACTATAAGTGTTAATGTATTAATCATTTTTTTTTTTTGTATGGCAAAATTATTTTGGATAAAAATTTTATTTCATCTTGCGAAACGGTACTTCGAAAAAAAAAAATATTTTCCCCATCTAGTTATAATATTATTTCATACTTTTTGTTTTAAAATAAAAAAATGAATTTCTCGAAGATCATCAAGTATCGTGCCGACGAAATTTTATTTCTTTGAATTTTGTATGAGGTAAAGAAACAAAATAGATAGATAAAAGAGAATGAATGTTACGTAAAAAGAAAAAAAAAAAAAAATAGAAAAAAGAAAAGAAACGCAAGAGCACTTTCTAGAGAAATACGAAATATTCTCTTCGCGAACTTTATCACTCTCTTCTTTCAACGCATCCGCCCTCACGATTCGACTTTTATCGTCGAGCGATCTGCGAACTCGCATTGCTGTGCCATCCATCCATCCTCGACATCTGGAAAGCGTGCTTTTGCCTTGTACATGAGCTCACGCCTGCACATCGCTTCCCTCATCCATATGCATCGTTGGAAGAAGCAACAGTACGAGGAGCATCCGCGCGTGTACAGTAGGATTACACGATGCGCACGATTATCCCTTCCCTTTTATCTTTACACTTCGTAGATTTCTTTCGATTCACGAAGCAATGAATATCTTCAAGGATTAAATTTTTTTTCGAGGATCACGTAGTATATGCGTTTCTATTTTTAATATAATTGCAACCAAATTAAAAAAAGAGAAAGAAAAAGAAAAACTCGTCAAATCTTTTTTAACTTTTATGACGTTATGGCGTATAATTTTTTTTATTTTTTGGCGCTTAATTTTTACAAAAATACATTATATCAATTATTAAATAAGTTTATTAAAAAGTGAAAATGATAGAAAATTTGTATACATTTTTAAACCGCACGAATTAATTTTTATTATTATTATTATTATTATTATTATTATAATTACAAATATAAATTCAAATTTGGATAAATTCAAATTATATTATATATCAATAAATTGAAGTCACTGATAATTACATTGAAATATTATTTATATCAGAAAATGATTTTTCACACAGTACATAATTCGAACTGTAAAAAAAGAAATTTATTATGGAAAAAGAAATATATAAAGTACAACGTTTCTACATAAAAATAAAAACGAAGAGATAAATTTTACTTATTTATACATATAAAAATTGAGAATTGTATATCGAAATAGAATAGTTTTTCCGTCTGTTCACTTACAATACATTACGCAAACTTATCCAAGCGTATATGTCAGCATTTACTTATTCATAGAAGCAGAATAGTTGAACATTATGAAATATGATCATCGACGACGTGATCTTTCAATTACTCACACTTAACACGCATGCGGGTCTATTACTTTATTTATTTATTCATTTATTTTTTGTAATTTTTTTCTCTTTTTTATTTTTTATTTTTTATTTTTACGGAGGAAATAGTAGAAAAGTGCGGAAGTTCGAATGAGATTTGTCCAATTTGCAAGCTTCCCAAACTCTCTCCCTTTTTCCTTCATATCAAGTCCCGTATGCGTTTCGGAAATAATGTGGATCGGATTATCGTTTCCTGCAACGAGAGAGGAAATAACGAGAAAGAGAGAGAGAGGAAAAGAGAGAGAGAGAGAGAGAGAGAGAAAGAGAAAAAAATCGTTGTCGTCCTGCTTTTCACTTCGTCGAGCAAATCTGGTATTAACGAGGACGTCCGAAGCGTCGCTTCGTTTCTACGAAAATATTTCAAATGGTGATCCAGTTTTCAATGGACGCTGAAAGAGCTAGTAAAGAATTGCATTTCAATCGGCAACAGAGTTATTACTCTCATTATGGGTTGAATAATTATAATCTCGTGTAATATACGGTATGAGTGTTCTTTGATCTTTCGATCTTTTCTGAAAATTCGCGAAAATTCGTGGAAATTTGTTTTACAAATTTTACGTACTCTCTGATGAGAAGAAACGTAATGTAACAGGCAAACGCAAGAAAGTTAACAAAAAGAAAAAAAAGAAGTTAATTAACGTTAAAAATTCGCGAAGTGGAGGACGTTTATAACGTGACTATTTACGAAAGAGCTCAACTAAACTCTTCGCCATAAAATAATCCTTTAATGTGTTGGCACGTCCAGTATACGGTTGTCCGAAATTGCGAGGAAAAAGTTTTTGATTCTCGCAGAGCGTAATAAAGTATTCTTGATTTTAATACTCAGTTTTAACAACGTTTATGTAAGACGCACGTTATTTTTATGAGATATAATAACATTTTACAATATTAGTTCTATAAATTTTACCATCAGACTTCGTATTTACTTCTCATGATATATATATATATATATATATATATTTTTTTTTTTTTATGATATATATATATGATTCAATACAAGAATATTGAATCGTATTTTTCATAAACAATAATCAAATACTGATTATTATTAAAATTAATTGATTAATTTAATTAGGACTATTTAAATTATTTCAAAATTCAAAAAGTGAATTTTCTCATTTGCACTGTAAGACACTTGTCAACGAAATTTTTGCTTACATTAAGCTCATCCTATCCTTTTTCTCGACGAATGGAAGAGATTAGAAACTAGAAAGGCGTAAGTGGAAAGGATGGAAATCGCAATTCTGACCGTTACTCACGTTCGCGCATTTTAGCAGCTGCGTGGCTCGTTTCGTCTAGTACGTCGAGATTTTAAGTGCTAAAGTACGAGGAAACCAGTGCGTCCGCAGTTTCCTCGAATAATTCTCTAGTCTCTTACAATTCTGATTTCTGTCTGTTTATCTCTCTCTCTCTCTCTCTCTTTTTCTCTCTCTCTCTCTCTCTCTCTCTCTCTCTTTCTCTCTCTCTCTCTCTTCGTCACGCACATTTTCTCTTTCTTCCATTTCTGAACGAAAGTTGCGTTGTCCCAACGGTAACGAAAATGTTTCTAACAATGACGAGAAATAATGCACGTCGGAATTTCCAGAACTGTTTCAGCGGATTATTCAAATTATTTATCGATTTTGCTCCTACCTCTTCTCATTTCTTTATACGAAAAGAGAAAGATAGAAGGAAAAGAACGATATTTTATTTCGCAAATGTGCAGTTACTTTCTTTTAATTTGAAAGCTTTCCGTATTACGAGAAACTAAGTACATCCTAATGTTACGAAATTGGTACGAGAGTGCATACGGTTTTCTTCTATCGTTAATCGATATTCAACGAATATATTTCTATCCGTAAACATATCTCATTGAGTATTCAATTTATGATAGAAAATAATAAAAAAAAAAAAAAAAAAGAAAAAAGAGAGAACACAAAAAGAAGAAGAAGAAGAAAAAGGGAACGGTAGTTGATAAGTATTTGGAAGAGTAGATATTCTCTGACCGTTGTAAAATGTAACACGATAATAATCTATTTCACTTCGTTCATATATATATATATATATATATTTATATAAAAAGTTAATACTTTTTTTATATAATATCAAATCGGTTATTTTAATACGAAATATTTATAAGAAGGAAAATTATTAAAGTAAAAAATTAAATATATATATATATATATATTTGGTGATAATATTTCATTTGGTGATAATATATCGTAAATTAATCTGCGTCTATGGGTATTAAAATATTTTACCGAAATATATTATTTATTAATTTTTCTTAAACAAACATTTCTGCTAACGTAAAATTTAAGGTAAAATACTAGATATTCCAGTAGCGTCTGATTGAAACGAGCAAGAGTTAATTAGTTTCCAAGGGTAGGATTCACCCCTACTAGGATAATTTGTTCGCAATTATCGGATTTTTAAGTGTGCGGACCTTCGAGAAAGAGAGAAAGAGAGAGAAGCGAAAAGTTTAAAGCTCTTGGTTCATTCGACGCGTAAAAGCGAACCATTCTTGGAGGCAGTGTCGTCCTTGTAAGATCATTATGTATACGAAAATAGTCGGGAAGAGTGCTTCCGTAAGAAGAAAGAGCTAAAAAGAGATAAAGAGAGAGAGAGAGAGAGAGAGAGAGAGAGAGAGAGAGAGAAGAAGAAAAAGAAAAAGCGAATGGTTGAGATCCTATCTAAGGGTACTCTCCTTGAAAAGTACTTCGAAAGGAGCATGAGGTAGCTTGTAATAGTCGTGACGTTAACAAATCGACAAAGAATGCCACCGACTTAAACGGCCAACTATTTTAGTTTACAAAAAAGTTTAAAAAATCGTTAAATCGATTGATTCTGCATTTAGTTGACACTTTGAGTGTCGTTACCATCCGATGACCTAAACGTTCGATTTAACAGAATTTCGATTTAGCAAGTACACTTTTTAATTAGATCGCAAGTTTAATATAAAAAGAATGACGAATAATCGTTCTTTATTTTTTATCTATAAAATGTTATTAGATAAACGTATCGATTAATTCATTTCTTATCTAAATATAATAATGTTAAGTATCAAAGTAATTTTAGTTTTTAATATTATAATTTGAGAATAGATTTATTGATCTTCAATTGGTCAAAATACACAAATGCTCTTAATAATATATTTTTATAGAATGAAGTATGAATTAGGATACAGTATGAATCTATTAGTCACTCAATTGTCTCGCCAATTATTTTCGTTAAGGATCCATAAGTAGCAATTCATTTACTAAATACGATTTTTATTAATATGCAAAAAAGATTATAAGTATCCAAAGAAAACATAAAAAGCTGATGTTGACCTTTACAAACTTGAAAAGGTCTTGAGTAAAAAAAAAATTTTTACATGCCCTTTATATCTGATTGAGAGTCCTTCAAATTTCTCTAATTAAATTATCTCGTAACTTCAACCAACTGCGAGATATTGCTCGGACTTATTAACGGACACCATATATATGTATATATATATATATATATATATATATATATATATATATATATATATTATATATAAAAAGTCTACGAACGAAATTCGTTCTCTTCGTTCTTTCTTGACATTTTAAATTATAACGTCGAACAGTTCTTGTAAAGGTAGAAAAAGAATCCATAAAAATGACTTATTTTCCGGACTGAAGCACCCAACTTTTTCTTCTTTTGATCCAGCCTTCCTTTGCTTCTCTTTTTACACCTCATTCGTAAAAGTAAACACGAGTAAAACGACGTTACACGTTAGCAGCTTCGAGAGCCCCGGTCACGCTAATTAATTTCATCTCTCCGATTTTTCCCTACGAAACACTAGTCCTTTCTTCCCTCTTCCTACTTTTCTTTCTCTTTTTTCTCTCTCTTTTTTTTTTTCAAGCAATTACGGGAAGCAAGTACGGATGGAAAGTTCAAAGGGCTCGGAAGCCGAGTAACGACTCGACTTTGTTTGCCTTTCCACTCGAGGTTTAATCTTACAGTGAGAAAGAAATCTGATCTCGAATCTCCGTACGTAATTTCTTTTTTTTTTCGAGCGACAGTATCGATCGTGAAAAACGTTAAGTCTAATGAGTTATTCTCATAAAAGGGTAAACCCAATTAAAAAAGGGGACTCATCCATCTCTCTCTCTCTCTGTCTCTTTCTCTCTCTCTCTCTTTCTTTCTCTCTGTCTCTTTGTCTTACTAATCTACGTTGTTTGCTCGTTCCATTACTTTAATACATCACGTAGATATTTTTTCATCTTGTTGAACATTCGCCCGATTTTCATTCGTAATTAACCATTCGAATCATATAGACAGAAACATTCTTGGGCGAGTCGAACTGAAGTTCAAATATAAATGAACGAATGAGAATCCTTCGTTGAATCTTACGTTTCTTGTCTGCTTGTTACAAGTTTGAGCTCCTTAGACGTGCCTTCTACAAACTCTCGTCTAATTATGTACTCTAAATTAACGTTTTCTCTGACAGGACACGAAGGCCGAAACCGAGCTTACTCTATCGTCAAACTTTCACCATCGTCTAATTGTAAGACAAGTAATTTAATCGAACGCAAGTTCTTCGAGTTACCTTTCTCTATAATTCCGACGAGTCAGTTTAAAATCGATAAGTTATATTTGATTTAATCGTCAAAATTTTGATTTATATGAATAATATAAAATTAACGTTATAATAAATAATTTTCATATTATAAATAATTATTTAACGTAAATAATAAACAAACGTACCGTTGAAATATTTAAGATTGAAACACACCTATGTTTAGACTTTTCAGAGAATTAATTTGATTTACTTCATAAATAATTTTCACCGTATTTTACAAAACTTTCGTATAAATTAATTTAATTATTGAATTCCCCAATAAAATTCACAAGAAATAATTAATAATTATCTCATTAAATAATTAAAAACATTATAATTTATCTCATTAAGATTGGAAGACTTAGAAAAAAAAGAAGAAAAGAAAAAAAAAACTCGAAGAACAGAAAGAAAGATCTCGAAACTCTCGTAACGAGCTTAGACAATAAAAATATAAAATGTTCTATCGTTGACATTAGCGTTTTATGAATTATAAGGAAATGTAATATCGTAGATAAACTCTGTAAGTACATATAGCTATCGTTCGTTTCATCTTTTAACTCGGAGTTACAAAAGCGGTCTTGTAATCAACAGAGTGAAAGAGAAAAAGAGAAAGAGATAAAGAGACGAAGAGAGAGAGAGAGAGAGAGAGAGAGAGAGAGAGAGAGAGAGAGAGAGAGAGAGAGAGAGAGAAACAGAAAGAGAAAGAGAACGAGAAAGAGAGAGAGAGAGAGAGAGAGAGATAGAATGATGAAGCGAAAGGTGGCTGAAGCGAAGTGCTTGTGACTCGAAGACCGAAAGAGAAATAGAGAAATAGAGGGTATAAGGGGAGAGAGGGCGAGAAGGAAAGAGAGAGACAGAGAAAGAGAGAAGATAACATAGCACGAGAAGATAGAAATTTCGCATTTTGCTGCATGCCCGACACTCCCAGCATCCCTTGTGCTCTTATATCTAGTTGCGCTGTGTCGGAGTTTATAGAGATAGGCAAGGACGACGATGGTGCACTCATACATCGTGTCATTGTTGGCGCACGACAATGGGCTACGCGAGAACGAACAATGTACGTTTGTCGCGTCAGGAAGAAGTCCTGACGCGAACGCGCGCAAGCTCGAGAAACACGGCCTGACACAACAAGGATAACAATCCTGTGCAGTCTGCAAAGCTCCTTAGATTCTCTCTCTCTCTCCCTTTCTCTCTCTCTCTCTCTCTCTCTCTCTCTCTCTCTCTCTCTCACTCATTCTCTTACTCTGCAATATGTGTGACGTATACATGTATACATGTATGTATATATACATAACGTACACACGTACGTATGTACGTACATATATATGCACTTATTCGTAGCATTCATGTAATGCGGACGTGTCTCAACCCGTATTTACGTTCGCTGAAAAAAGAGCGTAGATAATAGGCTTAAAAAAAACACTCGAGGCCGGAGTAGAAGCAATCCTTTTCTCTCTTTCCACCCTTCCTCTATACGAGTCCAGGGCTAGCAGTAGTATTTACTATTGTGAAAGTAGCTTGTCAGGGATCAAAAGACGACGTCTCATGAATCATATTGTTTCTTCTAACGTTTATCCGCGAAACACACGAATTTATCATTTTTATCGATAATCCCTGGACCCTGTCCGCCGTGTTTTCCTATCCCTTTTTCTATGGAGAGTGCGCAGCGTGAAACTGTTTTTTTCCCCTTTATTTCTTTATTTTCTTCTTTTTTCGTATACTAAAACCGTCCCAAGAGTCACATGTCAGGTGTAATTCTATCGTACGAATTATCCCAGTTTCAAGATGAAATTTTTCTATCATAATTTCTTTTTCTTTTTTTTTTCTTTCTTTCTTTGAAAATAAATATCCGCGATTGAAATGAAAATGATCAGTTATATCAGATATTAAATTAAATATTAATTAAAGAAAAGAAAGAAATTTTCTCGAAGATTTTTCAAATAATTTTATAATTTTTATTTCATTGGATTTAGAATTTAAATATAAAAATTGTCGGACGTATATGAAAAATGAGAGAAATATCTGGCGTCTGAATCTAACGACAGGTTTTATAATTAACGATCGACCCTTCTATTTCCCAGCAGACGCGTTCATGGTATCTTTAAATTGCACGGCGCATCTCCTGTCATCACGAAGAAGAAGAGTTTTGTTAGTGTATTTCGATAATTATAATAACTTAGGCGTCGCGAGGACGATTTAATTGGAGGATTTAATTAGTTTCTTACGATTGAAACGTGACGTTTAAAACGAAAATCTCTCGACGATTAAAAAATGTCTCACAAAATTTAACTACAGAGAGAAAGAGAGGGAGAGAGAGAAAAGGGATTTTCTTATCACATGCATAGATATGAGTATGCGAAAGCTCGCTTTGTTTGTTCGCGCGTGTCTAAGTAAGTACTTATGTATGTTATGTGCGCGCGCAATAATGTTTAACGAGCACAGGATACATGATATGTGTGTACATCACGTCGGTTATAACTCTCGCAAAGCTTCATCTCCAACGAAATAAAATATTCCAAGGGGATTACTTTATGTATGGTCAAAGGTAACTGACCATAATAAATGTTGAGACCGATCCTTTCCTTTTGCAAATTCATCTTCTTTGTATTTTTCCATCATGTTATTATCTCTTTTTTTCTCCAATTAAGCTAGGACTTCACTTAAATAATTTTCTAATTGAATTAAATAAAGACGGTCTTCTGAAAGAGAGAGAGAGAAAGAGAGAGAGAGAGAGAGAGAAGATAAATATCATCAGGAAAAAGCTTCCCAACTAGTCATAAAAGATTCCATACACAAAACGAATTAGCGTGACTATTTTTTAACGTTGTCATCATCACGAGAGAAATACGTAGGTAGTAGATACATGTAGTATTTATAAATCGTCGAATTTGTCCAATTGTTTTTACTCTTTATTAAAATTTATTTCACGTACACGTTCATTCATTCTCGTTAATTGAGATCGTTTGTTTCACTTGACTATTCATTAAATTTGTTATTTATAAAATTCACTTTTTATTATGTCATACGAAAAATATAACTTTGTTCTAGTTGGATAAAAATAAAATTTAATTCTTCGCACGTCCTATGGATCTATAGATACACGATGATATTTCACTGTGCTATATAAGTTTACATCTTTTTTTTGTTTGAATAACGCGCAAAAATTAAGGTTGTGAAAAATCATTTACATTAATAAAAATCGTAAATATTTGTTTATTAACCACACGGGCAAAAAGTGAATGTAACATTTTGATCTATTTATTTGTTTAGATATATATATGTATATGTTTAGAAAGAAGATTCTAAAACAAAACGATTGATTCAGACGGTAAAATGAACATGGGTAAAAAATAAGTCGTTCTATGACCAATAACAAATTACAGTCTCGTATGTACCTATACGAATGGTCACCTATAAAATATTCCAAAGGGATTACTTCTCTTTGCTATAACTTGCCGTAACAAACGTCGAAACCGATCGACGCAGTCGAGAAAATATATCGTTTCATGGTTACTTTATTGCGAAACGTTTTTCTTTTCAAATCGCACTTTCCAAATGGCTATACCTTCGAAAATCCAGGGAAAAGTATAGGGTTCTCTCAGACTTCGATAACAAATCGACTTTCATAGTGATGGTATTGCTATTTTCTATAATTTCTCATTACGAATTGAATGATAAAAATGCATTGAAAAATTTTTTATTGAAAATGTATTTAAACAAATAAAGGAGAAATACTTGAAGCAATCGTTGAATATCAATTTATTGTCAACCTTTTATTACGATAAAAATCATAATCGATAATACATTTGAGATTTCACAAAATTATTTTAACGAAATTGTACGAAGTTATAAAATTTTCTGTAAAAATTTTCTACGGACGACAAACCGTGAACGTTTATATATTCGACGATCGATCACAGCAAGATTCAAGATTACGCTTGTGTAATAATTAACAGAAGGATCGATAGAGAGAAGCTCACGATGCAGAACACGAATTTGTCACTCTGTTCCGGAACAGCAAACAAACTGGTTATCCAGAAACGATCCTGTGACTTATAACCAAACAGGTTAAGATCACGTATTGCAAACCTCAATGATCTGAAGGTTTCGTGGGTTACTCAAAGCGATAGAATCGTGTGAGCAAACGGCTGCATGCAATAGCACTTAAGATATCGCATTTACGTAGTTTTCTCTAAACAAAATCCTCAAACATTATTTTTACACGAAATATACGATTCGCTGGTAAGTAAAATATGGTAAATAAAGTATATATGTAATATTGAAAAAAAATCAAAGGATATATTACATTAAATTATCAAATATTTTATTTTAGGATGCAAAAGACTTATTAAATAATATTTCCTAAACTAAATGATTAATAATTAATAGATATTGGAATAATAAAGAAATTAAAGAATACTGGATATCATCTAATCCTTAAATGTGTGATTTTTTGATTTATTCTAAATTTTTTTTAAGGAAAATATGTTACACCACCAATTAAACTCAATTATTATCAAATTTATTATTATGGTTAAAATAGAGATAATAAAAAAAATTATATTATCGTCATTTCATTATCTTTGAATTTATTGAAAAACTGAATGGCTAATTTTCTTTTTTCTTTTCAAAAACTAATTATTTAATTTAAAAAAAAAATCCTACGTGCGAGACTCAAGATAAATTTATATTAAACATTTTGTTGAAGTTTACACTTTTTTTTCGGAGAAAAATGCATTGAAATGTATGTGCTTAAACCCGTTTAAAAAAACAATTTAAAAAAAAAAACGTGTTTAAAGTTAAAAAATTTAACACCAAAATGCAAATGACCACATGCGATTTCACGATCAGCAATAACTCGCTTAATAATTCATAATTTAGACAGAGATTTT
The DNA here is from genome assembly GCF_912470025.1 of Vespa velutina. Taxonomy (NCBI): domain Eukaryota; kingdom Metazoa; phylum Arthropoda; class Insecta; order Hymenoptera; family Vespidae; genus Vespa; species Vespa velutina. The sequence goes on from NC_062188.1 coordinate 9,527,815, forward strand.
TCAGATCTTGAATATCAAGAGAATGCTAAGAAAAAAAGAATTCGTTTGTAGTAATTCAAAAAGCAAATTGTTGACAATTCTTATGGAGTTAACAAGAAGATGCATATATAAAAAAATAAAGCACAAAGTGAAAATAAATAAAAAAAAAAGATAATGATAATGATAAAGATAATAATAATGATGATGATGATGATGATGATGATAATGATGATGATGATGATAATGATGATGATGATGATGATGATGAAGATGATAACAATAAAAAATATCAAGGAAAAGAAAAAGAAGAAGAAGAAGAAGAGAAAGAAAAAGAAGAAGAAGAGGAAGAAAAAGAAATCGATCGACTTACGTGTTTATTTTAAATATAAACATTTTAAATGTTTTTCATTATGATTATACATTTCACACGTTTATAATGAAACTATATTTAATTACATTATAACTATATTTAATTAAACTATATTAAATTATATATAAATAAGTATAGTTTCATTAAGTAAACAAATCTTTAACAATATTAAATATAAAATAATTATCCTTGACAAACTGAACGAAAAAAATCATCTCGAAGGTGATATACATTTTTCGTCCAAGTGGAAATGATCTTGATTTGAGAAAAAGTAGTGTCTCATGTCCTTTACAAGAGAAGGAGAAGGTTTATATGCTTTTTATTAAAACAAAAATTCCCCGTAGTACGCGTGACCCATATTAAATATTTAACATTTTTTTTTTAATATAAAAAAGAAAGAAACAAACAAACAAATAAAGAAAGAAAGAAAGAAAGAAAGAAAGAAAGAAAGAAAGAAAGAACGGAAGGAAGGAAGAAAGAAAGAATGGAAGAAAAGGAAGGAAAGAAAGGAGGAGAAAAAGAAAAAGGAATAAAAGGAAAGAGAAGAGAAGAAAGGAAGAAGGAAAGAAAGGATCGATCTGAAAAGGAACGTTCTGATTCGACGACACACTATGTACAGAATCGTGCACACCGTACTGCCCGAGAGAATACTTTATCGTGCATGAATAATGTATCATCCGGCGCTGATAGCGAGGCCCAACATTTAGGCAGCCTGGACCAATATTGATACACGCTCTCGACGAGTTCACCATCCCACCAATCTCTCTCTCTCTCTCTCTCTCTCTCTCTCTCTCTCTCTTTCTCTCTCTCTCTCTCTTCCTCTTCATTTCCTTCTCTTTCGTATTCGCACGTACATACGTACAGTACGTAACATACGAAGCGAATTCTCTCTCTCTCTCTCTCTCTCTCTCTCTCTCTCTTTCTCTCTTTCTCTCCCTCTCTCTTTCTCTCCCTCTCTCTCTCTCTGGAGAAAGCCAAGTAACACAAACGCGTTTCTGTGTTTGCATAGGGTCGCCATATAACATTCTCACGGTTCGATAAACAAATGGCAGCCATCGAACTGTCCGTTCGATTCGACGATCGTTAATACTTCCAAATGGATCAGCTGCAATTTTTGTTATTCCTGTGGGAACCATCAATATATATACGTATATATATTCTTTTTTTTCCTCTTTTTATTTTTTGTATTTTCCTACCCGTTATCTGTTATTTTACGAATATCAAAACTGATCGATGAGAATTTTTCATTTTAATGATAATTAAAAGATAATATGACAGAATCGAGTAAATGATGTAAACGATCGTGATCCGACTGTTGAAGCCATGATCCAACTTAAGGAAATTTCAATGTCTTAAATTGATATAGATGTTATATTATAGTCGTTCTTCTTATGATAATGAAGCGAAATAATTGAATTGTTATAGATTGATTCGTGTTGATAAATATGATAACGATTAAACGACCTGTGTTACAGTAGTCCTTTACTGATAATGTCATGGATAAAAAAAAGAGAAGAAAAGAAAAAAAAATTGAGCTAATTATTTTGTATTATACAATCGATTAATAGCTACGAGAAAATGATGAGACCTGTTCATTCCTTCCTATCGAAACGATCGCGATGTTCGACGTCCTTTCCGAATAATTTCTCTATGAAATGCATAAGTTTAGAGATCAAACGTGTGCACGAAATTACTTCGACCTGATGTAAACGTAATTATCCGAAAAATGACATTTCGAAGGTAGAAATTGGTTTGATTTTCACGGACAAGCAATTTCACTGTACCACAGTGTACTACTCTTTACAAACGACACGATAACCGATATTTGCTTCATGCGCAGCAACGCAAACGGCGGTAATGCTGAGAGGTGTGATGCGTACTCGAGCGCATATATATAATTAGCGATAGCTAATTGCTATTTACGCACGAGCCTTGTCGAAATCCTGCTTACCGTGGATACCAAACGCAATTTCGAACGGTCGTCGCGTCGCCGTTTCATCGTTTCACCATTTTGCTGTTCCCTCGTTATCCGCTTTCTCCCTTTCCTCTATTCCTATCATCTCTCTCTCTCTCTCTCTCTCTCTCTCTCTCTCTCTCTCTCCCTCCCTCTTTCACCCTCCCTCTCTCTCTTTCTCTCTTTCTCTCTCTTCATCTCTCATCACGTTCTTTTTCAGCCTACTTCTACTCCTTCTCTACACTCATCAATTTTTCCTCCCTCGAGCTTAAGCCTCGTTTTGTTCGTTCTCGATATTCGATAATTAATTAATGGTATTATATCGCACCCTTTATTCGAGTCTCTGTTGAAAAGGAACAAAGGAACTTGTCCTTTCTTCTCTTTCTATCTCGCTGTCTCTCTCTCTCTCTCTTTCTCTCTCTCTCTCTCTCTCTCTCTCTCTATCTCTATCTCTCTATCTTTCTCTCTCTCTTTCTCTCTTTTTTCTCTCTTTCTGTCTCTTTCTCTTTTCTACTTTACAGAGAACCATCGACAAAGACTATTGGACATTTGATCATTCGTTACATTCTTCTTTTTTGATAGGTAACATTAATTTAATGACTGTTTTGGAGACAAATTAAGCTCATAAAGATTTTACATCGTAATTATAGAATAATTTATTTAATCGTAAAAAGATCCGATTAGATCTAATGTGAAAGTAGAAAGTGTAATTTTTGATTTTGATATTACACAATGATCCATAAGCCGTCGTATCATCTTACAGAAGTTATAAAACCTTGTTTATAAAATAATCTCGTAATGTACAACTCGAAAATAACCACACGATTAAATAACGTCTCGGTGAATAATATAACAGAATCGATCGGAGGAATAAATTATTATTACTCTCGACGAGCGAGAATAAAAGTTTGACGCCGCAAACTCGTTGTAGAATTCAGCGCCATCGGCTTCATTAAAAGTTACATTTATTATCGAAAAGTCTCGGCGAAGGAAACGGCGAAAACTTTCATCCGGCATTTCAACCTTCTCAGTCCATCTCTTCTCTATTCTCGTAATCAAGAAGTATAACAAAAAACTACGCGTAATTCGCAAATTTTTAATCGTTTTATTTGATTAAAAATTAACGATCTTACGAACGTATGGATATACAGTTATTTAATTATTTTTTCGTTGAAGTAAAAGAAAAACTAAAGAAAATTTTGTAGCAATAATCATAAGAAGGTAGACAGTAGAATGTGGTAATTCAAAAAAGAAAAGAAAGAAGGAAGATCTATTTTGCATTTTCTCAGAATTTCAAATTTCGATAATATGTCCCTAAATTATTCAAAAAATCAAAATTCGAACTTTCAATGAAGTTGTAGCGATGTTTTGTGAAACTTCGTGCAATTACTTATGAATGATCGTAATTCGAAACTACATTTTTCTAATTGACCGCATGCATATCTCAAAGTCAATGAATTTTTATTCAATTTTTATTTAATGAATTTTTTCCAGAATATTTAAAACAACCTTATCTTCGATTGCACGTAAAATATTTTTCATTACAAAATTTCTTCTTTTAAAGGAGTGTTAAAAGATTAATCATTCTTTCGTAATTATTCTCACTAAAACTGCATCAAATATTTTATTGCGACAATTTTTTTTTATTATCTTAAAAGCACGTACGCTTTAACGATATAAGAAAATGTCTTTGTAAACATTAATTCGTCCAAAAAGATTGACAAAAATATCTTTTTTCTTTTTTCTTTTTCCGACATCGATAACAATTTTTATTCATCGTCGTACTACATTAAAAAGCATCGAAGAAAAGTCGATCGCGTAGCGATCAGCAATTTCTAATTAGAAGAAAATTCGACGTATGTACGTATGTCGAATCAACGATTGTTCTTCTAATTAGATTTGGGGCCTCACGTAGTCGCATTCTCATTGGAGGCATCGAGGAGGTTGAGGCAATGGCGATCGACAACGACGCCAGTGGAGAAGGCTCGTATGAGATTTGGTGATAGCTAATTAATTGGCGCGCTAATTAGGAGAACGCGATTGCGGTGCTTTTCTCCCCTCTCTCTCTTTCAACTCTGAAAATGTCGAACCCTCGATTCGGTTAATATCAAAATCATGGAAACACTAGTTTCCTTCTCTGATTAACAATTTCAAGTCTATTAATTGTTACTAAGTGCATTAATTAACATTCGTTCGAAATTGTCAAACGTTTCGACCGCAAATAATATATATACATGTATATACGCATATACACATACATATATATATAAATATATATATACATACACATATATATACATCCATACATATATATAAATATATATATATATATATATATATATATATATATACTTGAACGAACTTTCAGAGAAATGAACATATCGATAACTTCGTCGTTCCATTGATTTGCATGAGAATTGACTCGTTCGGTATCGACTGGTTCAATACGAACGAATCTAAAATTTTTTTTTATCACTTTGTGCCTATCGATGTAGAGCAATAAGTCTGATACACAATTTTTCTTTTTATTATTATTATTATTATATATCTAATATATATAATTATATATCTACACATACACAGTAACTCACAGATTCGTTCACATGAAATTAATATATTTACTTATTTGAAATAAATATTCACATTTTGTGCCTTAATGTTAAAAAAATTGCATATTTAATATGTTTGAGATCTACAAATCAAACATTGTTTTGGTTTTGTAAAACAAAATATATTTTTTAATAGCAAAAATATAAAATTAAATACAAAAACATTCTCCTACAATATGATTTTACATAACGTAGAGTGAAATCGATCCTACAAAGTTTAAAAAAAAAAAATCGTAAAATCCCTTGAGGAAGGGCTATCCTACCGTAAAATATCGTCCAAATATGATTGTTTTGTTGTTGTAATATCAAAAATAAAACAATATTGTAGTAATCACATCGGCAAAAAAAAAATATATATATATATATAATCTACGTCCATTGGTATCATAGAATTTTTATAAAACCTACGCTATTGAAAGATAAATTTGTTTCATGAATTATTCGACGTATAAAATCCATAAGAATGTGTAAATTGTATAAGTAATAGTATTTCTCAACTGAAAATAAATTTAATAAAGAGAAATCATTCGGTAATACGTTCATAGGAAGAAAGAGAGAGAGAGAGAGAGAGAGAGAGAGAGAGAAAGAGAAAGAGCCAGGATATCCAATAGATCCAAATACCAATGCCCGATCGAGATAACATAGCATCGTCGGATTCGCTCGTGCGTAATTACTAAAATTGAAATTCCACGACAATGGCGAAACCGACGCCCGTATCAAAGATATCACGACGAAAGTTTTCAACGATTTAATTAATTCCAATGCGTGTATCGTAGGGGAAATATCGATAAATGTAACTCTTATAGATTTGTGGTTTAAAAAAAAATATACAAATAGGAACGTATGAAAGTAACAACGTCGTAATATTTGTTTCGAGATAAAAAGAGATTTAATTCATTTATAAAAATTCATTCGTTTATTTAACGAACGATTCGATGTTAGTAACAAAAAATAAATATTTCCTTTTAAAAATCAAGCGCGATCTTCTTTATGGTCATTCAATTCTGTGACGGAATATATTTTCTATTCTATTATACTTTTTAAATTTAACACGTTAATTCTCAAAGCCGGATGATACACGGTTAAACAAATTTTGTTAACGAGCCGGTGGGCCGAAACTGTTCAATTTAAATTGCCGATTGCAAGTTGTAAAACGAAATCGTTGAGACTCGTTATTCCTGGGTATTGATGCGTACCTAATGAATAACGTTTCCCATCTCGAGTTCTCCGAACATTTGACTACCTAACTGTCGTCGACATTGTCGTTGTCGTCGTTATCGTCGTCGTCGTCGTCGTCGTCTTCGTCGTCGTCGTAGTCGTAGTCGTAGTCGTAATCGTCATTGAAGTCGAGGAGAGAAAATCGTACGCGATTCGCCACTTTCACAGACATTTTCCCTTCGGCACGGTCGGCAAGTCGTCCGAGGGAAATAATTCAGTTCGTTGGATGGGCGTCGTTTAATCGTCGCCTCGACGAGATCGATTCTGGAATATTGGAAAATCAGAAGTAACTTTCAGAACAAAAAAAAAAAAAGAATAAGAAAGAGAACGGTAGGAAAAATGAGAAAAGAAAAAAAAAAAGAAACCAAAGTGTAATTGATCAATGACCGTCGATATTTCAACCCTGTTTTATCATTTCACCTTTCGTGATTTCCTTTAAAAATAATCTATTATCTATCTATCTATTTATATTTAAAAAAACGAATGATCTTTGTTATTTAAAAAAACGATCGAATCCTATAATTATTTTTTGATAAATATTTACTCTTAATTTCCATGAAATAGTCTTCCATTTATAAGTTTTTATCTTTTATCATTTTATATTTACTCGCTCGACTAATTATTATCATTACATTTCAAAACGGGAAATAGAAAGAGCAGCATTCGGTTACTCTCTTCAACGAAGAGAGTTTCGTCAGATTTAAACATGAAACGTACTTAATCCGATTTCAATGGAAATTTCCGGCGGATAGCCAGTGAAAGTTGTTACCATCACGATCTCCATTTATTCCACAATACCGTCTGTATTACAGACGTCGAATAAACAATAGTCAAATATTTCAATGAACTTTGTTTTTTGCATTTTATTTTACCTTATTTTCTTTTTTTTTTTTCTTTTTTTTCAAGCATTTTTCCTTAAAGATTGTTAATGAACTTTAATGTCAAATTGTTATTATTTGACGAAGGTTGAAATATAACCTGAGTAGATATTCCATATAAAATTCTCAAGAGTTCTCTCGAGTTCTAAATTTCTAAATCTAATTCTCGAGTTATAAATAAAATATATATAATATATATAATAATATATATATATATATATATATATATATATATATATATTATATATATATCCATTATATATATCCATTTATATATATCCTATATATTAGGTGGACCGGAAAGTAATGTCGCTTTCTTAAATTAAATTCAAACGAATATATTTTTAACAAGTTTTTATTTTTAATCACAATCAAATATCGACATGCGCAGAAACGACATTACTTTCCGGTCCCTATAACAAACATTGGAACATGGTAGAAGACCATTATAAATATATCCAGCTCTCTTTGTCGCAATTTTCGATAACGTCCCAATAAGTAATCCAACTAATGTTACAATTTATGATTTATGTAACTTTCCTCTTGCATTTTGTCTCCCTACTATTAATAAAATTCTACCGTATCACGCACTCATTACCATGCCCGTTCTTTAATTGATATTTTAAAAGAGATTTCAAGAAAACGATAATTCGATAATTCCTTTAATTTATTAAATAACATTATGATTATTATTTAATCAATTAGATTGAATCCTTTTGGAGATATTTTTCCCTTTTTTAGGGGAATACATTTTTTGTTTATATTCTATGTCGGAATACATTTTTTGTTTATATTTTTTTTGTTTATATTCTATGCATATACATACATATATATATATATATATATATATATATATATATATATATATGTATATATACGAACGATGGTATGAAAAGATCGAGAAAGAACGCATGTCGATCGAATTTTCTGGATCCTTTCCAATTTCCAATTTCGTTTTATTAAAACCCTCTTGTAGTTAGAATCGAACTGTCATAGAAAGGATAGGAGGAAAGTTTCAAACCGATAAGGAAGCAAGAAGTTTAATGCCTTCGAATAGAGCTCCGAAACTCCTGTGGAAACTTACAAATTTCACGAATGCGAACTCTCAGCTACACGCACGTCGATACTTTCACAGCTGAGAATGTTTCTTACGAGATCCGGAACGCGACTCGACTCACCGAAATGCAGCAGCTTTACTCGCATAACCATTGTAATGTCTCCTTTTGATCTATGCTTCTACCCCAAATCTACACGTACATACATAGTACTTACCTACCATATGTAATACCGCATAACTATCTAAACTTGATACGAATCATCTCTCGAGCGAGCCACATACCTATTCAAATCGAATTTACCTCCTGCGGTATGCTTATTTCGATTCGTGAAATTGTACCAATCATTTCGTTATGAACACTACAAATCGAATTTTGTCCTGATGAACTATTAGTTATCATTAGATATTTAAATGTTTTGATAAACAAAGAGAGAAAGGAAATATTTTCTTTCTATAAAATATTTATATTAACAATTTTTATATATACAAGAACAAGGATTTTTAATTTTATTTTTGTCTTCGACCAATTATTTTCCTTTAATACATTTTTCTACGGTCAAAGTTTTAATAAATATTTAATAAAAAAGAAAGAAAAGAAAAAAAAAGAAAAAAGTGAAAGAAAAATATACGCGCGATTAGTAACAAAGATAAGTATCATTTTCCCGTACGATTAATTATCGGATCGTGTTTCAAGTGGAAAAATACATAAATTCGATCGAGGTGAAAGCTTGACGTTGGGTAACCTATTAATCATTTCTCATAATGATCCCGTGCCATACGGAAATAGGAAGCAATTCACGTAACGTGCATTATTAACGGCAAATTGAGCCCCGGAACTCGAATGCAAACTCCCAAATTTCACGAGGTAAATCTACGAACTCTCCGAACTACGTTTCCTTTCCCTAATATCTCTCTCTCTCTCTCTCTCTCTCTCTCTCTCTCTTTGTAATATATATATATGATATATATTATATATATGATATATATGATATATATCTGATGTATATATATAATATATATATATATATATATAATATACGTATATGATATATATCTTTATCTCGTATAAACGTATCTTCTCCAACAACCACCTACGTCGATACTTCACGAACTACTTCACGTCAACGACAATAGTGCGCTATTGTGTACGAGACGCAATTTAAATACGTCTGTGTGTGTATATGTCTGTGTGTCTATCTGTTTGTCTCTTTCTCTCTCTCTTTCTCTCTCTCTCTCTCTCTCTCTTTCTCTCTTTCTCTCTCTCTCTCTCTCTCTCTCTCTTTCTCTCTCTCTCTCTTTCTCTCTCTCTCTCTCTTTGTGTGTGTATGTGTTTACATGTAAATATAAGTACACGGAGGTCTCGTTGTCGCAACGAAGATAGTTTATTATCCGAATAATCCTTGCAAATTCATAAAGCACAACCGGTGAGATTCAGAGCAAATAAGTAGCTTTCCGTAACCAGTATGGTAACCACAATGATAATCGTGGTAAATAAGTTGTTCATCATGTTCGGAACTTCCTGGTATTTATTACAACGAATATATAAAGTAAATAACGCTATACGTAGATAATATAATCTTCTTTGAAAATCTTTCACGTAATTTTACATAAAAATACATTATTTACTAAGCTCTTCAAGTTATACACAAAGTTTTTTTTACTATTTTATAAGTTAACATAAACGATTAAAAAAAGGAAAAAGGCGCTGGTACACCAGATCTGGCATTTATGTCAAAATCAATTTAGTACGGATAACGTTAGAAATAACTATAGACATCGCTCGCTACATCTCGAAATGTAAACATTATAATTTGTAGTCAGTATGTTTGGAATGGGTTATTATATCTACAAGAAAGTTTCATTTCTACGTCGACTGTACTTGTTGATTTTAGCACTGGTTCAATCACGGACAAAGCACGAACGTTCGTTGATTGCGGTTTTTGGTTTAAACTTTCGAGACCGAAGTATAAAGTAATTATTTCTATTGCACGATCATATATACATATACATATATATGTGTGTGTGTGTATTTGTATATATATATATATATATATATATATAGTATATTTATAAATATATAGTATATTTATATTATATTTATATATATAGTATATTTATAAGTATATAGTAAATTTATATTATATTTACATATATAGTATATTTATAAGTATACATAAAATGTGATCAACGAAGAAAAAAAGGAAGGGAGAGAGAGAGAGAGAGAGAGAGAGAGAGAGAGAGAGAGAGAGAGAGAGAGAGAGAGAGAAAGAAATGAAAGAGGGGAAAATCTCAATCAGCAGAGATAGCTAGCTATTACGTTTAAAGCGTGAACGAAAAAGAATAGAGAAGAATCTAATAAAAATGTCGCGTTATTTTTATGTGATAGCCGCGTTAATAATGATCGACTGTTTTCGTAGATAAAATCTAGAATTTTGTTGATGGAGGGGGATGAGAGCATTATCGGAACGTCGACTGATTTCCAATGATTAAATAAGTTCGAGAAAGAGAAAGAGAAAGAGAAAAAAGAGAAAAATAGAAATAGAAAGAGAAAGAAATAGAGATAGATGATAGAGCAGTAGTAGAGAGGAGAGTAAAAACAGTCGCTGAAATGTGCCGACAAGAAAAACGAATTTTCGCGTGAAAGAGAACCCGAAGAACGCTGTGGAAGCATTCGAATGAATTCAGCTGAGTAGAACGTACTGTGATCATCCAACAGGATACGTGGTGAATCCCACGGGTAACCGAGGTCAACCTGCAAATCCTAATACAATGAAGACCACGATATTTACGAACAAGAGAAAGATAAAGAGAAAGAGACAGAGACAGAGAGACAGAGAGAGAGAGAGAGAGAGAGAAAGAAAGAGAAAGAGAGAATAAACCAACGACAATAATAGTACGACAAATACGATGAAACGACTATGTTTTCCACTTGGTCTTCCTGTACAAGTATTATTACCTATATTTCTCGCTTTGTCTCATTTATCAGTCTTTCACAATATCCCTCCAACTTTGTTTCTTCTACAGTAGACAAGATGTGTAAAATTTTGTGTTCCTCTTTCTCTCTCTCTCTCTCTCTCTCTCTCTTGCTCTATCTATCTATCTATTTATCTATCTATCTTTCACTTTTTTCGCTCTCTTCTTACGTCGAATCCGAATTTCGTGCTTCGTCGAGATATGTCCCGTTCCATTCGTATTTCAAGAGGAGAGAATCGAAATGTTCATATTCTTTTTTCACTGTGTGTGTCTCACCTCACTCATTCACTTTCTACCTTCCTATCTCTCCCCTCCCCCCCTCTCTCTCTCTCTCTCTGTATTTCTCGAACATGGGCCTGATTGAACAAGCTTAGCAATCTTGAACTAGAGCCGAGTTTTCAGAGAAATATTTTCCTTGGCTGAGGAACTAATTGAGTAAATTAGAAAAATATTAATCGTGGAAAATTTTGCGTGACTCGGATAAAAACGATCCGTTGAAATTATGGAGATATAATTCTGTCATTTTTATTTGATTATAACGAGCATAAAGTTTATTATAGCATTGTTCGAAATGATTCGACAACGAACCTTCATGGACGTATACTACGATATTAGTTTGTACACTAGTATACTAAGTTAGTTAGCTATATTAGTAAGTATAATAGTAATACTAGTATACTAGTATACTAATTAGAAGAAGTTAAAAGAAAAACTCCTTAGCATATTTATATCGCGTAAGTTAAAGATACATACTTATATGTTTTCCTTTATACGAATTTTATAATGAAAAAAAAAAAAAAAAAGAAAAATACAAACTATTTTAATCAACGTATGTATAAGGAGTCGTATCAAATCGGATGACTTTTCCCATTTAAAGTTAACTATTTCCTTATTCGGTTAAAACGTCTGATAAACTATTCGTTGAAATAAGTTCACGATCGATAAAGCAAAAAACAATTAACTAGTTCGTCCGACTTTCAGATCCTATTGATGAAGGACGACGACGATGACGAGGACAAGTTGTGTCGCTAAGTTGTTGCTATCGGGCAACAAAAATGCTATTTTTTTTTCAATTTCCCACGGCCTCTTTCATCGACTTTCGCAATATTAATGTCCGCTCTTCTCTCTCGTCACGTCCCAAGAGAAGATCGTCTAGCTAGATCTTCGATCTCGTTCGATTCTCTGGCCCATAGATCGTGCGGTAGGCCACGAGTTTTTCTTACCTTTTTTTTCTGTTTTTTTCTCGTTATATAACTAAACGTAGGAACATAATATTATATATCGATTAGGATAAGAAATTTTAATTGCATCGAAAGTTAAGGATCGTTCTAAAAAGATTATTAATATAATGGAATCGTCATACATTCAATTCAATCGTACTATATTTTGAACAATTATATTGATATTTAAAATATGTATAAAGTGAAATATGTTAAAATTGATAATATCATTTTATTTCTTACATAATTATTTTTTTCTATATCGTTGTAAAATCCATTATTGTTTTAAACAAATGAAAAACTTTTTTAATTAACAAGGAGATATAATCTTTAATTCTCTGTATACATAAACCTTTTATAAACTATCATAACTTTAATGTTACATATTCATATATCTATTTTTTTTCTTTCAAATCTTATTTCATTTTGTCCTGACAAAATTAAAATTAAAAATAAAAATGTAATATAATATCCAAAGTATCGTAGAAATTATACTTGAAATGTAATAATGACTAAACTATAAGTATAAATTATATCATGAGTTTCAAATCATAGAATTTATTTTTGGAATAACGAAAATAAAATCGGTTTATAATAAGTTAATGAAATATTTAGATTAATATAATATGATAAATAAATAGGATTTTTTTGTAATGTATCATTTTAAAAAAAATTTATCTTTTCGAAGAGTGAACCCTCTTTCGAGATTCCACAGTATTTCTACATTGAAAGCACGATGGATGCTCGATTTAAAATGCGTCTCGTGTTAATATCCCGTGAGAAGCATTTTAATCGACCGCCAACGCTATTTTCAAGTCTCGTTTTACATTTTTATCATCGAATAATACTTCATTGACAAGTTCAACGTCCAACATCCAACATAGAGATTCTTCTCAAATATTTAGAACAATTTTAGAAGAAAATCTTACGTACATACAATGATATATTTTATTATATATTTTTCTTTCTTTTTTTTTTCTCTTAGTAGGTAAACTCTATTAAATTTTTCTTAATGGAGATCATTTCTCTGTATTTTCGAAAGTAAAGTAGATTAACGAGAAAGTAACCGAAGTTCACAGAGCGAATCCATTTGATTAAGACGAATAACATCGAGCAGGATTGACTCATCAAATCGAATTGACTCAACGTGAGTCACTTTCGTTATGTCACTGATTTAAAAATATCTCGATTAAATTAAAATATTTTTGCGTTAAGACCAACGAATTATCAATAATTTTATACATATACACGCACACACACACACATTTATAGAATGAGTCTTATGTCTTTTTTTCTATACAAATTTTATTTCACACAAGACGATTCTAAAGATCTACGAGAAAATATTTCCGACGTTTTAATTTTATAAATATTTTCTTACTTTTATTCATCAATTAAAGAAAATAAAACCCACACAAACATATGTATGTATAAAGATATATTTAAAAATATATTTTAAGTTTATATTTTACAAATGTTTCAGATATTTATAAATAGATAATGAAGGATCATGTTGAAATTTTAACATTTCAGCGAACAGACAAACGTATTCATTAAAATATCTACTTTATCAGTCGTCTCCTCGTAACAGTGCTCATTAATTTTCTCGTGAAAACATTTATTTCTTCGTCGCGAGACGTCTCGAGCATGGTTACCAACGGATCGTACATAAAAAGTAATGATTTTTCGCGTGACATTACTTATAAAACATGTATTTTCACCGAATTACCATCTAGGACATATCATTTTCTAAAAAAAAATATCTGAAAAGGACGATTATTCGGAACAAGAGGAAATGAAATATCCGGTGAATTTTCAACAAACGACTAGTTAATGTCGTCATTGAGAAAAGTTATGTTATCTTAAACTCGTTTATTTACAGATATCATTTCATTCCACGTCCAGAGATATTAATTATAAATACAATAATTTTTCTTATTAAACTCTCATTGTATTGGATGAATAATTTAACTTTTTCCATAGACTCACAGAAATAACTGTTCCTCACTTTTTTTGTATCAAATGTTTATGGTTTCAAAAAGAAAAAAAAAAAAAAAAAAAGATACTAAAATATTTCTCTGCGGAAAAAACACTTGATACGTCAGGACGTATCTGTAAAAATGGAAGTTAAATTTAAAATGATTTTTACTAGAAGAAAAAACAACAAAAAATATCCCATTTTTTCGGTTCTCCAAATTAAAACTAAATTTATGCGTAGGTTGGCGATACCTCACAGCTTTTTTTAATGAGATGATTAAAAAATTAACAATCCATTGTTTGAATTATCTCAAAAATTGTAATTACCAGAATAATGATGAAAGACTAGTTTTACAAAATTTGGACAATATTTTTATTCCCTATGTAATAAATGTATCCAGGAAAATAAAGAGAAGAATGTACAGACTATACAAAACGAAGTTAATTCGTCCAATGAGTAATCAACGTACTGACCTCTTTCAATCAGTTAAGGTCAGTATCGGATCAGACTCATTTATAATGTATCTATATATAAATAACCGAGCATATATATATATATATATATATATATATATATATATATATATGCTATATCGTATATAATCGAGTATTAATATATCTATATAAATTAGAATAAAATATATATGCAGTATGTCTCGTTTAAATGTATACACGCGATAATTTCCTCAAATATTAAAAATGCAATGAACGTTTTAAACGAACATCGTACGGTTTCAAGAGTGAATATATTGTAGTGATTACTTTTTACGATAAAAAGGAGAGTCTTGGAAAGATCGTATTTAAATTTTTTAATGGAACGTTATAATCTTTATTATATATTTTCGTAGCTGACATCAAACTGTTTTCAAAACATTATCTACACATGTAATTTGTATAAGCCGTTTTTAAATTATTAAACTACAAATTTATAAAAATTGTAAAGTAATTTGGACCGGACTTCGAGCGCTACTAGACGAAAAATTCAATTGAGTTAAGCCACATCTCATATTTTTTAGATATAGTTCGATTTTCATACATTTTAAGTGGTAAGATTGATAATTTTTTACAAAACTCATAAACAATACTCCTTATATGATTTCAATTAAAAAATTAGATAATTTGTTTATAATATAGAAATTCAATAATCTCAAAATTTTTCTGCTTGTTTCTTAAATCATGATTTACTAACGATTAATAAAATAATAATGTACAGTGCAATAATATAATATAAATATAATATTTAAAGCAAACGAATCATCGTTCCTTGAGTCTCGTTAGATTTAGATTTTTTATGATAGTTGGTCTATCGTAAAATTTTACATTTTCATATTCTTTTACGACGTAACTTTGTTTATTTTCAAGACAGAAAATAAAAGAATAAGAAGAAGAGAAAACAGAAGAGGATAGGATAGAATCGGACAAAATAGAAAAGGTTCAGTTTGGCTCGACAGCGTCTGCTGGATTTTGGACGGCTTGGATCTAGGTTTCGACAGGAAGTTTGTCTGGGATTTCCTTTTTCTAGTGTTTTGTCTATATTTTCTCTAAGCCTTTTGCCCAAAATTTTGTCTGAGGTTTTGTTTCAGATTTTATCCGAGATTTTGTCTGGGATTTTATGAATCAAACATATATATATATATATACATACATTTATTATTATTATTATTATGTTTTTTTAAACTTCTCTTTTATCGGTGTATTTGACTGATTTGACGAGCCTTTGCCAAGTTTAATCCTCCTGTTCTATATTTAATAAAGTGCGTACTATTGTGCATATTTTTAATATAACCACTCTCTGGATCTTTTCGTATGCACGCGGATGTATGTTTAATGGTTTAAGGTATTTTTTAAAGACGTAGGAAGTGATTCCTGTTATGAATATTATTAGTGGTACTACGTATACACATTCAAACAACCTTTGCATTTGCATTTTCAACATCCTTTGTATTTCCTGTGCCAGTGAAGTGTATTATCTATTTTTTCCCTATATTTGAGTTGTACGTTGTTGTAGTTTGATATTAAAATATCAATGAGGTATGTTATTTTATCCCATTCGTGCGTAAATCCGAGATCTGATCAATTCTATTTCACTGTTTCGTCTATGTGTATCGTTAAGTCTCAGTATATTATATTTTATAGTCTTCTGTTTTTATTATATTATTGGTGTGTAAGTACACCAATAATTTATACAGTGCGTTTTGTTTTCTTCCAGTTTGTATGTGTCGACTATTGCTTTATGTATCATTTTGATTGCAGCATTGTATGTGTCTGGGTATGCCATCCCTGCTATTAGTTTTCATCATCTAATTATGTGATCTATTGTTTTTAACCGTTGTTTGCTCTTTTTGCATTTTGTCCGTTTGCATGTTTAGTCTTGTATGATTATTGCGAATCTTTCTATTTCCGGGAATAATTGCATATCAAAAAAAAATTGCATATAATAAATCCAGATGTAACCATATGTATAAATTTATTTTTTTTATTATTATTATTATATTATGAATATTATATATACATTATATATAGTATGTATATATATATACAATATTATATTATATATAATATATATTATTATTATATATTATATATACATTTGTGTGTGTGTGTGTGTGTGTGTGCGTGTGTGTGTGTATATATATATAATGTATAGAATAATTCACATAAGATATTTACTTCTCTTTATATTTATCATTATCGTATGACAGGATGACGTTTTATTCATAGCGTAAAATTTATAGACGAGATTATGGAAGATGGCAGAAGTCACGCAATAACGATTAGAACGAATTACGTTGTACTAAAGGATCGTAGGAGATCACTATGATAGGAGTAACAAATCGAAATCTTGATAGTCAACCGTGTCGCCTACACGAACTGAGTTCGTCTTATACCGAATAAGGTATAAAATGTAACGTTATACTTAAGTTATATCATCCGAGAAAATCACATCACGAGAGCGAGAGAGAGAGAAAGAGAGAGAGAGAGAGAGAAAGAGAGAGAGAGAGAGAGAGAGAGAGAGATATGGGATTTATTTACGACAAAGATAGGACAACTGGATAGAAAACATAGAGATACTATTCCTATGGGTTTAATTTAGCAAAGTAAAATTGGAAGACGTGAATGCATTTTTCTCTTATCTCAGTTTTGTCTTCTTATATGTTACTTATATTGTGTATGTGGTAGTATAAATTATAAATTAAATAATTATATTATAATATTATAAATTATAATATAATAATATAATTTATAACGTATTATAAGCTATTAAGTTGTTATGATTGACGATGAATGATTTTTATAAATTATATGTTCACATATACAATATACATACACACACATATATATGCAGGTTGTGCGTCCATAGATATCAGAACAAAAAGTTCAACCGCAACTGGTTAAAGTTACATGAAAGTGTAATAAAGAAAAGTTGCACGGCTCTGACAATGAGTCAGCTACCCAGTGCATATAAATATATTTCTTTTTTATTCGTAATCTTAAATAATGACGGTTAATATAATTTTTTTTAATCGACACTTATAATTTTCTTACTCATTTATATAATAATAACCATTTGCAATTGAAACTATATCTAATAAAAAATAGTTATGATGGATCGTTTACGAAACAATCTATATTTTAAACATTACAGTAGTTACTTTCTCATATTACAATTTCAAAAATAATCGGCATATAATGATATTTTCACTGATCTTCACTGATCTTCAACTCATCAAAATATATGATTACTTGATTCATAAATAATATATTCGTATAGTATGCAGTATGAATTACAATACGATATGAATCAGTCGTCAAAATACTAAAAGTAATTCCGAGAATAATTAACTGTATTTATTTTAAAATTTTGCTATATTATAAATTTAATCGATATCCAAAGAAAAAAAAATATATATTTGTAAAAATAGAAAAATTATTTCTTCTGTTATATAACTTTCCACATATAACTTGTTTACGGAGATAACATAAATCCAAACATATTGAACATCATCTCACAGATTAAATCCAGTCGCTTTTCTCGATATATAATAAAGAAATGAATCTTCTTTAAGGGAGACATTTACATTTGGATTTGCCTGAGTTTTTAACAAATTATGTTACATAGTGAGGAGCGCAACTACGAAAGCGTTTCGATATACGCGTCTCGCAACGGACCAGCGATAATAGTCGATTTACACGGAGGATCTTTTCATTTCACTATTTATTTATTGCTCGACTCGACAAATTATTGAAAACTAGGTATTTGACTAAAAATCCCTAAGCTCGGATAAAGATGGCAACGTGTTTTTTATCTATGCGTTTCCTAGGCAACGAGTTCGCAAGGGCAGATATTTCTAATAGTGATATATGATTCTTAGAAGAAAGTACTGTGAACAATAGAGGGACAAATGTGTGCATCAAGA
Organism: Vespa velutina; assembly: GCF_912470025.1. Classification (NCBI taxonomy): domain Eukaryota; kingdom Metazoa; phylum Arthropoda; class Insecta; order Hymenoptera; family Vespidae; genus Vespa; species Vespa velutina. The sequence goes on from NC_062188.1 coordinate 9,546,468, forward strand.
GATTTTGTTACTTCTGAAACATTTCCTACATTCTTCAGCGTATTGAGGATTGGATTAATTTTCTTTAACATTTTGTCTGATGTGTCTGTCACGAGTCTTTTCATTAATTGCGTGAACGACCAAGTGAGAAAGGTTTTGATTCTTTATTTTTTTTTTTTAACCTTCTTCATTAGAAATCATTCAGAGAGAGAGAGAGAATAAAAATCCATATGATTTAAATTATGATTTAAAAGACAGGAGTAAAATTTTTAAGATTATTGAATTTCTATATTACAAATAACTTTTCTAATTTCTTAATTAAATATGAATAAAGATTATTGTTTATAAATTTTTAATAATTTTTAATAATTATCAGTCCTACTACTTAAAATATCTGAAAATAGGATTATATCTACAAAATATGAGTCGTCTCATCCGTAAAGCCATCTCACCTCAGAATTACTCTTTAAGATTACTATATAGAATGATATTCTTTTAAACCCTATCTGAAAGATACAGACTGACCAACTCGGATCATTTACTCTTAGTTAATATAGATTTATAATATTATTAATATTTAACTTTATTAATATAAATAGTATAATTAAAGTGTTACAACTTAAGATATTACAACTCTTCTCTCTTTTCCTGATTAACTCAAAATTTTACTTGTTACTATTTACTTTGTGTTATCCTTCTTGTTATTCTTTGTTGGTCCACTCAAAACCTTCGTCGTTTTACCTCGCTTGGTTTACTCATGACTGGTCCTTCGTTGTTTTTTTTCGATCACGTACACCCCATAGCCTTTCTCATTTCCACTCACATATGTACATACGCATACGGTAATTCTTATCGCTTTTTTGTCGTATTCCTTTATTTCGTTGCCTATCTTACTCATGTTGCATTTCCATTTCACTCAGTTTCTCAATATCTCACCCCCTTCTCTTCCTTTCACAAACAATGCATCTTACAAAGGACAGACAACACTCTGTTTGACTGTCGACTAATTTGTCTCATACACTGCACACCGCCAACTAATGCTAAAACCTTCAAACCCATATATATATAATTCATGTATTATAATTTGATCTAAATCCACATACACGAATAAAGCAAGTCTGTTCTGAATAAAATGTTATTTTACATTTTTAATTTAATATTTTTCTAGACTAGTTATATCCTTACCGATTATGACATGATTTTCAGAACATTGTTTATATCTTCTCCTTCACATGAACTTCATTATATTTTAATAACTATTTTTCTTTATTTCCATTCGCATAACTGGCTGGTTGAAACATACGAGAACCAACATTTCAGATTAGCACGCGTTAAACTTATAATCCAATCTGTTTAATGCAGTCGGTCCTACTAGAAGGGTGAGAGAAAGGCTTTCGTCGTTAGCATACATACATACGTCTTCTCAGTGATGTATTAAAAGTACGTATTAAAAATGCAACAAAGAGGGAGAAAATGTAGAATAAGAGAGATATGCAATGTTTGCATTTATTTGCAATTCAAATAATTACGCTGATTTACACGATAACAAGGAAGGACTTACCGATCTGATGAAAATTAAACTCTTTGTTTTCAACCAGATGGAGATGCTGCTTGTTTATCCGAGTGTATTGTCGAAAATGGCGTTTAAAAAATATTTCATTTTTAAACGCACTATTTCTTCTTCTTTTTCTTTTTCTATTTTTTTTTTCTTTTATACGAATAATAAATATTATAAAAAAGACGAATAAAATAATAATAAAAGTTTATAAGATAAAGGAAGTTAATTGAACAATCGTCTTACCGATTGTCATGTCAATTTTATTGTCGATTCTTGTATCTATCTTGTATTTTTAAAATTGAATCGATGATTCCAAATTTACATTCGAAACATTGTGTTACTTAGTAAATACAATATATTATCAAATGATTTGAAATACATGAAGAGCGAGAAAAATAGATACTCAGAAGGATAAAGGATAGAAAATAAACCCTCATAGAGCTTCGCGCAACACTCTCTTAAAGATTATAAATGGTTTATGGTTAAAATACCATAGAAAAGATAAAGTAAAAGTTTAAGTGTCCAATATATCGCTTTCTCAAGTGTTGATACCGTAAAGAAAAAAACAAAGAAGAAAAAAAAACTCTAAAATGTAGGTGTAAAAGGATCGCTCGACTTGTGTAAACCTCGATAACCTATAGCACGATTGACCGATCCTACGACAATAAGGTGAATCACAGTGTAAATCACTCTTTGTTAGCTAGGATGTTTGTGTTTACAAGCTCGTTTTACGACTTTACGGTTCTAAAACTCGCAGTTCTATTTTCAATGGACACTCAACGAAAATGTTTATACACTTATCGCTGTGATAAATCATTATATTTTTGATATAAAAATAATATTAAAATAATTAATAACATAGAGAGAAAGAGAAAGAGAAATAAAAACAAGTGGAATGTTATAATCGTTTTTTAAATATAATTAAATCCCTCGCATGACCAACTGTTTGAAATATTGTTTTTTTATACCAAAAATATGTTATCATTTTGACTCGAATATCATTAAGATACATTTATTATTTTGTCAAAAAAGTTGCACGTACACACGTGTACATAAAGGATTGAATGAAATATAAAAAAAAAAAAAGAAAGGAAAAGAAAGATTATTTCAAATTAACGTCTAAGTTGCTATCCACGTACGTATATTTACATATGTATGCTTTTTACGTATACATGGCGCACGAGAGGGATTTAAAGAAATTAATAATTAAGATACAATTATACATATAAACTTATTAGTTTAAAATTTTTAAACTTATTAGTAAAAATAAATTTATAGTATATGTAATCATACAATGTATAAACATATATAGCAGTCGAAACTATTTAATATTTAAATAAGAAAAACATACTATATAATGCCCAATATACTTGGTATAATCTTTCGACTACACAAAATAAATGCAAAATATTTTATAATAATTATTCAATTAATTAAATAAGTTATTAAGATATACGCATACATAATTATGAATGTTATTTTTCGATGGAAAATTATTAAAAAAAAAAAAAAAAGAAAGAAAAAAGAATAGATAGGGCATGAAAATAGTCGGGCAGATCGGCTTAATAACTTCGTAACGAATTGCGATAACGAAGTTGGTTTATCTTCATAACACAATCTCATATCTTCCAAAAGACCTCTAAACTTAAAACTTGTTTCGAATTTCCGTGATGATTACGACGATTACTTAATTACCGAACTGTTCGAGAGTACAATGAAATTTGAAAGTTAACATTAAATGACGAAAGAATCGATTAAAACTTATTAACGTTACTTAAACTATGAATGATTATATTTAAGCCGATCCAACGAGATCGATTTTGTTTAAAATTCTTATTAGAAATTAACATTATTTAAGTTACATTCGAAATGAACATTAAAACGTTCCAAAGATATTTCAGTATACTTTGATCGATATTATTCTTTAAAAAATTTTAGCGAAAAATACCGAACAAATTCAAAATAATATTCTATTAGATAAACCATTCTCTTTAAAATATTTGTTAAACGATCGTTGTCCGTTTTACGAAGACTTACTAACATCTGAAATCATTAAATAATAATAATAATAATAATAATAATAATAATAATAATAATAATAATAATAATAATAATTGATTGATTGAATTAGTAAATATGTTTTTTAATACAATCATCTTAATACGCGAAATATAATTTTTCATGAATAAATTTAATTTATTTGATATCTCTCGTTCGATCTTCTCCTTTATTCGTACGATTTTAAAATTATTATTTTCTATAGACATAGCAAAGTTGTAATATATTTATAATATTAATACATGTACATTAATATGAAATTGATATTTTGATCTATTTTTTTTCCATTACATACTTATTAAATATATGGTAAATAATGCATATACGTACATACATACATACATATATACACTTTGAGATATAATCTTTGAGATAAAATAAAAAAATGTATAGTTAACGTTAAAATTTATAGATTAAGTTAAAAATTAATGGCTTATAAATAACAAGTAGGTAACGTGAGCGATTCGATCGATATAGGTCACACACACACACACACACACACGCACACACACACACACATATCCTGTAACTATTCTCCATAAAATATATTAAGACTTAATAGTTAAACTTTAAGCTTAAAGATGTTACATTTATTTTAATATTCAAAGAAAGAGAATTTCGATATCAAATTGTTTTCTTTCTCCACAACGATAAGTATTCGCTTCACATTTTTCCCTCAATACACGGTCCCTCCTCAACTTTTCAATGTTTTTTTGTTCACATTCACCGCTTCAAAATGAGATAGAAAACAATTTGAAACTCGGTTCGGATTTACATAGTATCAATGTAATGTTGAAAATTCGAATTCTCTCGTTACAAGCTATCAAAATAAAAAATAATAGAAAAATCGATATGAAAGAGGAATAGTAATAATAGTAACGAAACGACGAGTGAATGATTTTTAAACAATTGTCAATAACGTACTTCTCACAAATTTTTTTTTTTTTTTCGATGGAAGAACAAAAATCCAAAATTTATTAAAGTGTAACGACATTAGATCGAAGAGAACAATTGGAAAAAATGTAACTGTGCGTTTTGAAACTTAAAAAAGAAAAAAAAAAAAAAAAAAAGAAAAGAAAGAAAAAGAAAAAGTGAACTTATCGAACGGTTAACTCAAAGCGAATGTACTATCGAGACGTAGAAACCTTGGTGATCCATGGATATCCAGAAATTGTTACAAATCCTCTTCATTATTGTTTTTGCTTGGTAGCCTTGAAGCAAGCTCGTATTGAAGACTCCTCGGAATGTCGAGTTTGAAAACTTGCTCCTTATGTTTAAGAAAATTTTTGATTGCTCTTAATGACAATTCAAATAGTGTGTACATCGGTGTCATAATATTGGCGTTCGTTCTGTCGATTCTATGTGGAAGATACTGCCTCCTTGCATTCAAACATTTTTCCAACCATGGCTCGGGAAAAAATACGTCTCTCTGGTTCACCAAATACCTGCAAAACGTTTGCTCTGTTCCTATTCTTTTTCCTTTTATTATTCGATTTCTAATAAATTATTATTATATAACAAAATTCACGAAAAATAATGTAACGTCGTCGTTTTACCATCGTGATAGTTCAACTCGTGATACTTTTTAAATCTCCATAACAAAATGCCATTTTGAAAATCAAATTTTACATTCACATATAAGGCTCTGCGACAACCGTGATATTCTTTATGGTGAAGAATTTTCATCTCAGTCTCATTCTATAAGAGATATATTATCCATTCATAATTATCCTACAGAGACGTGTCATCTGTATGATAGAGATGTTTGCGTACAGTGAAGATGAAAAACAATGAAATAATGAAAAATTCGATTTATTATCTTTTCATCTCTTTAACACGATTTAATTATGCTTCCACACGAATAAATTTAATGAACATATCCAACGATTAATTAACAGAATTATCTGATAATAGAAATAAAAAAAGAAGAATGATTCTCGCTTTAAATGTCAATATATATTGTTACAAGGTAATCATTATAAAATAATAAAGAATTCATCGAAAACTATTCTCTATTTTAAATAATCAAAATACAAAATCAGCCGAGCTTATATTTATTATTTCTTTATCAATAGAAGCTATCTTTTCATAAAAGTATTATCCGTATATGTTTCTCGCTTGCTTTTATTAAATGTAATTCGATTTTTCTTACGTACAAATATTATTATCACGCAAAACAACGATATACGTTGTAACATAATCACGAAAAAATAACATGAAAAAAACATGGAAAGAAAGAAAACTCGACCGCATGAAAAGAAAATTCTCACCCAAAGAATTTATTGCGGTAAATGTACAATTGCGTAATAGAATAACATGAATTTAATGTACCTCGCATCAATCAATTTATAATTAATTTTTATGAATATTTGTTCGTAATAGTATCGATTCAATTATTGAAAATTCCATATAACAATTAACATGGATACTCTTTCATTTACCAATTCATTACTGATAATCGTCAATCATTTTTGAAATTGAATACATGCGAAAAAAAAAGAAAATCAATTCTCTTGTTTCTCGATCGTAAAACGTAAACGAATTGCATGTAATGTAAATTAAATGAATCTCAAAATGATATTGAACGAACTTTTCTCCGATCTAAATTTAGATAAACAATGTTTCAAGCGAATTAAATCGAATATAAATCATTCTTGATTATCGTCTGCCAATTATTTTAGTATCACTTTAATCGAAATGCACGAGTGAAAAATCTCTCTGAGAGGAAAATCGAATGTACGATTTTAATCATGTTTATGGAAAAGAAAAAACATGATTCGTGAAAGTATTCTCACCTTTCTTTCGTCTCATCATCGACGAAGATCCAAGGATGTGTTACAAAAGTGTCGATGTCTACGTAACTACCTGGATATAAAGTGCCATAACTGATAGCCTGACCTTGATAATCGATCCAATAAAGGGCAACGATGCGTGTTGTACAGTTCGTAAATCTGACGAATGATATTTGGCTGTTGTCAAGTGAACGTAAAAAAGGTTCTTCGTTTCCAGCCATTTTTTTACAAACTTCTTTCTTGTTTGACTTTCTCCTATTTTTCTTCCCTCTCACGTGCTTTCTCTGTCTCTCTCTCTCTCTCTCTCTCTTTCTCTCTTTCTCTTTCTCTTTCTTTCTTTTTCTTTCACGTCCTTTCTTGATACGATTTTCGATGACTGAAAATGAAATCGAAGAAGCCTTACGTTAATTATAAACAATATGTAACTTAAGTTTTCCATTCTCTCGTTTACTCCTTGTATTAAGAAGGTTTATTTGTATTACGTTATACTACAATAAAATGAAAATTTTTGAATTATACATCTATTATTATCGAACAACGCGTGCGAAAATAGATGATAGAAGGATGAATAAAATATTCGTATGTTGGAACACGAAACATGGAATAATATGGTTTACATAGCGTGTTTCGTGTTACAAGAGAGTTTATTGTTGATCGAGGCAAACGAAATTAACTTGGTAATTAAATCCAGTTTACTCGATATGATTAACGAATGGTGGTTTCTATTATTTCACAATATTTTGATACATGAGACACAATTATGAACGTAAGTACGTACTCTATTTCATTTATTATAATATAATAATTGCATATGCAACAATGCCATAACGATAAACAATTCGTGTACTAGATCATTTCTTTAACGATCCAACAAAATTTTACACTTTATCCGATGGATGTGAATTTGAAATTCTCGAGTTTATTTGGAATATATTATTTGTATTAACGAAAATCATTCGATTTACAGAATACATGGAGATAGAAGGAAAATGAAAAGAAACTTGTGATCTTTATAAACAATTCACTTGACCAAATTGCGAAACCAATAGGAATTAACGTTCTAGCATCTATCGACATGTAACCACAATGAGCATCGAATTATGCTATAAGCGCTATTTACATTGTAACCACGATTATCTTCTTCGTTCATGCAAACATCGAGATTTTTGAACTCTCTTGTAATCCCATCGTTCAATATCGATATCATTTATTTCAAATAGCGATCCACTAATTCGAAAGAAATATAATACCGAGTTATTTTAATAATCACTTCGAATTGTTTCCATCTACGATATTTTATTTAATCTGTCTGTGATACAAGTTTTGTCACATATAAAAGAAAAATTATATATATATATATACAAGGGATGCCATAAATATTTGAGTAAAAAAGATATCTCGCGATTGGTTGAATTTGAATATGAAAATTTAATAAAATAAAGGAATTCAGACGGCTTTAAATTAGATACAAAATGCGTGTAAAAAAAAAAAATCTTTTTTACTCATAACCTTTTAGTCATAAAGGTCATAATTCATTTTTCTATTCTTTTTTTTTTTTTTTTTTTTTTTTTTTTTAATGGATACTTATAACTTTTTTGGTATATTTACACAATAGTAATTATTTACAATTAAATACAAATCAAATACAATATTGTATTTGATGAAAATTTATTACAATACATCGTTTACAAATTAATCGGCATCTTAACAACTGACCAATAGATTCACATTGTATTGCCAATCATACTCCATGCTATACAAATACATTATATAATATATAAATTCATTATATAAATATGCCAAAAGTTATAGATATTCATTTAAAAAAAAAAAAAAAATGAAAATTACGTCGATCTTCATAACTCAAAAAGTTCATAATTTAAAAAAAGAAAATAAACTTCGACCAGTTGCAAGTTATCTGCTCGGATATTTATAGACACACACTCCAAATATAAAATTTATGGTTTAACATTAAGATAACTATATTATACTAATTGTAGATGTAAGTTATATTGTACGAATAGTAATCTTTGTATATAAATTAATAATTAAGTACTCGTATCATTCTTATGGGAAAGTGTATTTCTGAAAATTTTGATTAACTTTTAGATATGTTGTGGCAAATTCATAGCAAATATCTCAATGAATACAATTTGATCCTACGAGCCGTTTCCGCACAACAAACTCTAGAAAATTCAGATTTAACATTTTTCGAGTCGATCGAATGTGCGCGCGAGCGCCCGTTTAACCTTTTCTCCTTTAGGAGAAGAAAATGGAATAATATTTGAATAATATAAATATATATATGCGTATATGTGATACGATGTAACTTTAAATTTATACAATAAATGGTTAAATGGTTAAAGAATGTACCACAACCATAATTTTAATGTAATAAAGAATGATATAAAACTAAATGCTAATTCAATCAAAATTGTAAATATATTGTTTATTTTAACTAACTTTTATAATTAACGTAGAAATGACAAAAAAAAAAAAAAAAAACGTTAGAAATGATATAGAATGATCGTGATAACTGAGAAGAGACCTGAAGAGACATGATTATCTTTGTAATATATAGCTATAATCTTCGAATTCAGACAAGGATAAAAGTTCTAACCTTCGCGGAAAGTTCGCAGCCACCGCGAAAAAGAGTGGCCGCGATAAATCTCCAAAGATATACGGAATAACTTCTTATTGCCCCTCCTCGAGAAACATAAATCTTGCTTTTCCTGTCATCGCTAATTCCGACTCTGACGCACGATGACCCCCAACTCTGCATTCGATCCTCAAAGGAATAACGTCCGCGATTCTCGTTTTCGTTACTTCAAAACGAAAGTAACGATCGACGATTTGATCAGAAAATAAATCGTTAATCCTCGAAAACTTTATGTGACTTTGAAATAACGCATCCATATATTTGTATTTTACAAGTTCTATTTCATTTTTCTTCTTTCTTTTTCTTCACCACAAACCGAGACGCATCTTATTTTTAATCGAAGAATTTGTTTATTTTCAATTGCCTATTTCTCAATATCGCAGTCTTGTTTATTTTTTCATTGTTTTAATAACCAAAAAAAAAAAAATAACTATAAAGTTTGTGCAATAATCGTCTGTTTTTGTTCCGTTTGTGTATTAATTTTGTATTTATTTACACGTAATATAGTTTTTTTACTTCAAAGCCACAACGAATTATAACAATAAAATATCGAGTATTTTTGATAATGTTTGTGTAAATGTTATAGATTTTAATCACTTCAATTTCTAAAATACAGCTATAATCTCAATTCATCATTAAAATGATGAATTTGAATATAAAAAAAATATATAATTATTAATGATAATAATAAATCTATAAAAAAAAAAAAATCTCTATCATGGAAAAATAATACTATATTAAAAGAAATTTCCTAGAAAATTATATACTCTTAAAAATATCCCTTGTCCATTCCATGGAGAAGTATTCTTTCTTACGATCCTGAAACATCTTATTTTCCTATTGAGTACTTTAGAAAATTACTTAATAGAAAATGTCCATCTTTATTTAATTCCAAATGAAAATTGTTTTACGTAGTAAAACTTTCTTATTTAACGTTATATAAATCGGTTATTTAATATTATATAAATTTTTGTCTATAGGAAGGGGAAAAAATTAAAGCTATAGAGGATTAATGACTTTCATTTGAAGATTTAATTTTTTATTAAACTTAACTTGACTTCATTTGATTAAAAATTTTGCTATCATCCGTAATAATAGTAATAATTATTGGAAATTTCTGATTTAGTAACTGTCAAATAAAAAGTAAAAAAAATAAATAATTGGACAAACTGGAGAAATCCACGAAGTCGTCTTCAAAGTTCAAACGAATTACATTTAACAAGAAACTTCGCGTGCATGGAAACTTCCTCCTTCTCTTTTCGACCTTTGTGAAGTTTCTCGTAAAAAACAAACGTGAGATTAGAACTTCCTCGTTCATTCTTCTGATTGTGACATCCTTCGTAAAAATCAAACGTGACCGATTCCAGGCACGCACGAAAATAGGGAGGTTTATCGATTCATTCCTATTATTTACTTATTTTACATGCAAAGGCGTAGTATCAATAAATTTTTCTTTAAAATATCAAATAAACCAAAAACGAAAAAAAAAAAAAATAAAAAAAAATAAAAGAGAGAAAGAGATAAAGAGAGAGAGAGAGAGAGAGAGAGAGATAGAGAGGGAGAGGGAGAAAAAGAGAAAGAGAAAATAATCAATAAGAATACTAAACAAATTTTATCGATATCGATTCATTACTTCTTATAATATAATCCACCAAAAAAAAAAATAAATAAATATAAAAAATGGAATCATCGATCGTATTATTTTTCCAACCAATTTAAACGAACATCTAATCAATCTTTATCATTACTTAGAGAGAAAGATTAATCTTGCCCGCACGTTCTAATCTAAACTAAAATCAATGTCTAAGTAATCAAGAAAATCAAAGAGTATTTCTACGCCATTGAAGGAGGTTAGTCGCAGGCGGTTGACGAAGGCGCATCATCGTTCATCATCCACTTTTTGTTGGCTCACCGAGTCGATCCTAGAATGGATTAGAGGCACTTAGAAAGCCGATAGCGATGGAATCGAGAAGCTATTTCAACTCTCGTGCCATCTAAATTACCCCTTACTGTGCCGTCTGTCGCTTTATAGTATCGACGGTCACCTGTAATTTGCCTTCGCGAGTTCTCTTGGGAAAAGGCTATAGAAAAGGTTGAAAAAAGAGAGAGACAGAGAGAGAGAGAGAGAGAGAGAGAGAGAGAGGAGGGAGGTAGGGAGGAAGAAAGAGAGAGAGAGAGAGAGAGAGAGAGAGAGAAACGTTCTCTCTACAAATAAAGTTCTTACTCATTCGATCGATCCGTATCGCCAAGCGAAATTCACGTTTATTTGTTGGAATAGAAGATACTCGACCTTTCGTATTCCTATTTCGAACTTTTATTTCTTATTCCAATATAAAACTTCAAATATGGAAACGCATGACCGCAACTGGAGAACTATATCTATTATATATATGAAAGTTTGTCCCAATAATAATATTTAAAAAGACTTTAAATAAACAAGAGATATTGGAAAAGAACGATCGATAAAGAGGATCTTTATCGATCTTTTCACATGTGCTTACTGATATATGAGATACATCGATCTCTCTTCTGAGAAATAACTTTCGCACGAAATCGTTTGTTGAAAAATATGAATAAGAATTAAACGATAAGTATCGTTCGAAATGATTAAACTTCTGTTTTAATATCGTTTGAATCAAATCTTCGATTAAAATAATACAAGACTTATTATTAAATTTTTTCACCTTTTTCTTTTATAACCTTTAAAGTATCCAACTTTCAATTATGCCATTCTAAGAATCTTAATGATAGTACATATAGGTCAAATTGAATTTGGCAAATGAATAGAGTGAGACCAAAAAAAAAAAAAGAAGAAAAAAACAGAAGAAAAAGAAAAGAAATATAGCTAAAAAAGAAAATAAGAAAAAAAATTTTAAATAAATCGAAAATCTCTCAAAGAGAACGAAGTAAAAGTAAATAAGTTGAGAAAGATCATTATTGACCTAAAATGTTTCTAACGTCTCCTGAGAGATGATTACATTCGCAGGAATATGAAAAGGAACATAGGTATGGCCTTTCTGATGAATGAAATAAATCACCGTTCTACGTAGATAAAAACAATCAAATCGACTTTATAATATCGTGTAATCAATCGACGGAGATAGGTCGATTGTTGTGCAATATATATATTATATTATACAAGTTTGATGCAATTAATAGGCGAAAGTACTTTACATCATTGATTCAATAGCGAGAAATCAACGATTTAACGAGCTAACATTAGACATCCGTAAATGTCAAAGAAGGATACACTTATAACGATAAAGGTTTGAACACGACGAGCCGAGTCGAGTCGAGTAGAATTGCGTAAAATCCTAAGCAGAAGAATTTATCGACTGTCCTACTGTCAACGTTCCTCCTGTCACCTACTTGTTTTACGATTAAAAGAAAGTGACTTATACGAAAAATAACATGAGTATAGACACTAACCTTGCTCTCTTTTATTCTATTACATACGGCCTCTCTCTCTCTCTCTCTCTCTCTCCCTCTCTCTCTCTCTCTCTCTTTCTCCCTCTCTCTCTCTTCCTCTCTATATCTTTTGTTACGGTTTCTTATCTTCTTCAAATGAGTCTATATTGATCCACTCCTTTTTTATTTACACCTTTTTTTATGAAAAACCTTGAAACGGATAAATATATCCATCAGATATTTTCTTTTTCTTTCTATCTTTTTTTCATAACGCGTATTTATTAAAAATTTTTTTAAATTTATTTATTTAAATAAAAATTTTTTTATTTTCCATCTAATATAGACTCTTGTTTCTTAAGAATATTTCGTTGATTTGAATTATTTAGGTATTCTCATTAATCTACGTGTGTATGTGTGTGTGTGTGTGTGTGTGTGTTTATATTTTGTAATGTTTATATGAAAAAATTTTTAATTTCATTTAACATTAAGATCATTTCCGTTTAACAATACCGAACGATGATAATTCTCCTCGTAAACATCAAGACTTTAGGGAAAGATCGAAATAGCGAAACTCCATTTAAGTAGGAGCATAAATTTCTAAGACAATTAACACGAACACTTCCTCCTGATAGATATCCTGCCAAGAAGTCCGTAACAATGTAGACATATCGTATATGCAAGGGTTAACGAGAAAGATAGAGCACTTCGATGAAGTACAAAATCGTTGACTGACGGATCGCTCACTCGACAATGAAATTTGTAACGTTGATGGGCACATCCAATTACGAACGCCCGATTGCTACGAGATTTATGACTCGTACGAATCCAGATATGTTCGCATTTTCGCATACGACTACGAGACCGTCGTCCTTAAATCAACGAAATGATTCAATTGATTAATAGCCAATTAAATTCTGATTCCCTCTCTCTCTCTCTCTCTCTCTCTCTCTATATATATATATATATATATATATATATATATATATATATATATCAAACATACTATTATATGTAATATAAAATACACACTTATAAATAAGAAGGAAAATGTAAATAATAAAATTTACAGTTAAACATTACGTTTTGGAATAATACGGAGGAGAAACATCAAGAGAAAAGAAAAGAAAAAAAGAAAGAAAGAAAATTGTCCAAGTTCATTGCCAAGAAAAGAAACGATTCTCTCTACCATTAAATCTTAACGTGATCTTTCAATTAATTAATTAAACGCAAGCAATCCTTTCTTTCTTATACGTGCATTGATATACGATAGATTGGTTTGTAGGCAAATTATCGGCCCTATTTCACAATCTGCGAAAGCTCGAATTACGATGTAAAAGCGTATCTGCTGACGCTAACAAATTTACACCGATTTAGAGAGGTGACGAGAAAGAGAGGAAGAGAATAGATAGATAGAGAGAGAGAGAGAGAGAGAGAGAGGGAGAAAGAGGGAGAAAGAGAGAAGGCAGAATAGAACAAGAGAGAGAGAGAGAGAGAGAGAGAGAGAGAGACGGATAGAGAAGAGGAGGAATCCAACGTGAATCCAGAACAATCGATCGACTTAATAGCCATTACCTGAAGCATTCGCGCAGCGCCTGTAGGAGACGTCAGCATCGAAGCAAATCCAGGCGAGCATCACTTCTCATTATCTCGTCGGCTTTGTCGACTCGCGACGTGCACCAGGGACGAATTCACGCTTCCTGGTTCGTCTTCCCTACTTCAAAGACAAATACTTTCCCCTTTGGAACGATCGAATCGAACGTTCGTCTCGGTTCGATCACTTTTAATTATCTCAATGTAATTTCAAACGTTCTAATTAATCGTAATATTTTATTCAACTTTTATCTATGTACTTATATGTATAGAAATTTTCGTCGAATCGAGAATCCCTCTGGGCTTAATAACTGTCACACGTGTATATATATATGGATATATGGAGATATATATATATATATATATATATATATATATATTTAAGAGATAACGTACGTTCCATTCGAAAATTTCAATTTAAATATGCAGAGAATTATGAGATGAGATAGATATTTAGGTACATGTAAAAGGTAAAATCATTTGGACAAAGTTAAATGAAGAGCGAGGAATAATCGAAATTCCAGTAGAATAAATTATTGTGATTTGAATCGATCTCTCTCATTCGATTAATATATATATTTTCTTCCTTAGGGATGATGCATGTTCAACTTTTCGTACAATTTTTCTTGTTTTTATTTTTATCCGATATTATATTATTATATATTTAATATCATCTAATAATTCTTCTCCCATCAAAAAATGTATGAAGTGAAATGTATTTAACACTTACAATAATCTTTAATTCAATTTCATTATTTTTTAATGTAATTCAACTATCTAAGATAAAATATTTAAACAGTGTGTGCGTGTACATGTGTGTGTAAACCTACATTGATCGAACGATCGAATTTAACAAAATATATTTTAAAATAAATTACGATAATAATACGATACATGAATCTTAATAATATCATCTTGTCATTATAGCATTTAGAATAAAATGATTTTGTAGTAATGATAAAACAATATAAAGATTCATTCGTTAATAACAAAATAAAACTCGAATAAAAATTTGAAATTCGTATTGATTCTTTCGAACAATATATCCATCGGTTTCCAATCGTTCATTGTATTCAACTAATTATTATTCGCTGTCCTAGAAATTTCGTGAAGATTGAAATGATCCATTTAAGTACGGATCTCTTATGGAGTATTCATTCGTTGATAGCCAGCATACATCATTGAACCATGATCTATATAGCGAATTATACTGCCGATTCGGAGCACGTAACCACGATCCCTTTTGTTCCTGCAGGAAGTGAGCAAACAAACGAAAATGCCTATTGTATATCGATCGAGTTTGCACCGATTGTGTGAACAATAGAGATAATTACCGTACAAATCCACGATGATCACTAAGCGAATAAGTAGAAGAGAGATCGAGGTAGACAGATAGAAAATAAGAGAGAGAAATATATATATATATATATATAGGGGGGGGGGGGGGGGTGAGGAAGTGCCTATTATAGGAATATCACGATAATTAAGTACCAAAAACCGATAATTATCGATCCGCACTTATTTTACATGGGTACTGAATGTTACACAAACAAGAACTATATATACAAAAAGAGGATCTTGTATTTGTACTATCTATTTGTTTAAAAAAGTATTTAAGTTAATTAAGACATCTCACCGACTTAAATGTATTCACCGAGGTTTCTTATTAAGACGTATTACGCAAATGAATTACGCGTAAAGGATCTATAAGAATACTTAGAATTTCAGGTACTTATTTCTTAAGTTTTTGGCTTAAGGGCCGATAATTTATGATTATAGATAAATTAGTATCAGAGATTATTTTCCAAGAGAAAAAAAGTCATAATAGCAATGTAAACATTGTTACACAAATTAAATGGTCAAATATTTTCTTTTTTTATTTATCTTTTTTCTATATTCTATGTATCTCGCAAGGATCAATCAAAAGAAATTAATTTGTTCAAGTAAATAATTAAGATTTTCTTCTACCTCGAAATTCTACGACAGATTTAATCACAAATCTACGCTTAATCATTATACGTAAATACATCGTTATTCATATAAATTCAATTTCAGAGCTCAAACAATTATCAACTGAATTGAAGTAAAATATCAATTCAAATTAAAAACCAATTGGAAATATAATATAATACTTATCTCAATCAATCCACAAATTCGTTTTATCAAAAAATTATTATTAAAAGTATTGGCGACGAAATCAATGCTAAATATTAAGTATCAACAAAAACTTTATACATGTAAAACGTATAGATAATTGTATAGTTTCTTCAAAAAGGATTGAAATTACCAGCACGAAATATAAGAGATAAAACTGGAGAAGAAAAAAAAATTGCTTTTAATATGATTTTAAACATAATCCAATGAATGTGTAACGAAGTACCCTCTTAAAGGAGTAATTATACGAAGATAATTTGAATCAGCAGGTGCTTGATGAGAAATTCTATCCCTCGTTTCTACGAGCTCACCTTACTACGAAATATAGAACTGATTGTCTAGTTACAAATAAACTTATATTTCTCTGTTCTAAACAAGACTTAAAAATCGACGAAGTACATAGTTATTTGTGGATTCTAGAAAAAAAATAAGAAAAAAAAAAAGAAAGAGAGAGAGAGAGAGAGAGAACAGAATGCACAGCTCATTAATTTTATTTATTAAACAAATAAGATCACGTATAAAACTTTATATTATATCCCGTAATATGCGAATAAAAAGATAAATTATATATATAAAAGTAGTATAAGTATAATAATAATGTTTTTAAAAAATTATATGTATATATATATGTATTGACGTTACAAAAGTCGTACATTCCCTTACACAAATCCTTTTTATTTTATATCATCGATAAAAATACGTTATTATACCGAACACCACGTGTGATCATAAACTTTTTACTATATTTTACCTTGGTAACGAATCGTTCGAACGGATATTATTATTTGCGATAGTTTTAACATTTATACCGATTTTTTTAACAAGAATATTGACGAATGATTGAAAAACCGAATTAAAATTTCCATCGTATTATTCTTCCTATTTTTTTCTCTTCTCTTTTTTTTTTCTATGATTACGTTTGTTCTGCTTGACAGGGTAAAAAGCAAGTAAATAAAAAAAAATACGTTACCTACTTGATATTAAGAAAATATTTGAAATCGACAAATATCAACATTATGATAATACAGAACCATATTGTTGAGTTAAGTATTTACGTTAATCCGTAGACAAAGATTAAAAAAATCGTTTTTTCTTCTCGTTCAATTCTATCACGTGACAATTTTGTGAATAATAAGAAAAAAAAAGGAACAAATATTAACAATTACAACGACTCTATTCCATTCCATTTATTTTGTCCTCTTATTTATTATTCTATTATTTGTAATTATTTACTCTTGTTACATAAAAATAGGTAGAATATAAACGTAAATACGGACGTATTTATGTAGATTAACGAATAAAGCAAAAAAAATTATTTTTTTAGATATACTGCATAGAAAGTAAATAAGTGTCTACCATATAGTGATAAAAATTGTTTTAAGAAGTAACATTCGCATATAGGATTGCAAGTAGTTGCATGCTGGCATGATTAGAATTTTGCAGCACTGCGTCATAGCAACTATAGAAAGAGTCGAAAATCCTCTCCCCCTCCTCTCTTTTTGTTGAACGATACAAGTCAAGACGAAAAGTTCTGTCGAGATGAAGAGTAGAATCGATGAAGTAGCAAAGAAATTTAATAATACAAAGCAGAGAAATTATTATTATTTTTTTAATTATTCGAATTCATTTTCTCATTACGAACTTCACGTAAAGATCCTATATATTTATAGAATTTACAAAAAAAAAAAAAAAAAAAAAAAAAAAAGAATTCAATAAAAATTCATATAAAATAATTATATTTCATTGATATCTCATTTTAAAAAATTTTATTATTGTTACTTTTTATTATTATATATTTATATTTTTCACATTTGTTTTACAATACCTTTTATCCGTAAACATTGTATATATAGACGTGACAAATCTACTCTAGGACAAACTCATTCACGGACGACAGAATTTACAATAAATAGGCTCAAATAATAGCGGAGTATAACATGACAGTGGATAGAACTTTCAAGAAGAGTACAATTACAGAAGCATAGTAACGACGACGAAGAGAGTTTCGTGTTTCACGCACGAAGGCGAATGTCAACTCTCCCTCTCGACTTTCCATCCCCGTTTGTTACGCCCCTCATGAAGTCACCTTTATTTGCACAACGAACCTGGAAACACTCGATGGAGGATTTAATGCGACGCTATTTAACACGAATCGAATCCAATCGAAGAAAATATTTCTTTTATCATATCCATTTACTTCTTTGTTTTCCCTTATTTCTAAATCTTGCTATATCTGTTCTGAAGATAAAAATAATTATATTTTATAATTATTTGCAACAATTATATTTAATATTTCTATTTCTATTGCATATTTTTATATTTAAAATAAAAATTTTCACATTTTTTGATAATATTATAAGTTTATTTTATTTATAATAATATATGTATGTATAATTACTTGTAATAATTTTTTAAATCTGCGATAATAAACAAACGTCTCTTTTCAAAAATCTTTTTATTTACGAAATGTGAGAATAAATATATCTGAATAATAATAATTAAAACATACTTATCATAATTAAGTAATATTAGAAAAGTATAGAAATTAAATCTAATTATTTATTGATATTTAGATATTATATTTTCCAAGAAAATCTTTTTTATTGATACTCATTAGACATAACATTACTTTTAGTTCCGTGCAACCAGTCTTTAGAAGTTCGTTGCAGAAGATTAATAGTTATTACAGATTTATTTTGATATTAATTTTGTGTCTCTTTTTTCCTATTTATATGTTAACAATTAAAATTACTCAAAACTTCATTTTATAATAATAGTATCACTAAAGAATTAAAATTTTATTTATAAATTAATATTAAAATAAAACTATAATAACCTATCGTCTTTTTTAAGTTATCTTTAAAATAAGTTATCTTTTTTAAGTTATCTTTAAAATTTATAACAGAAAACTAAAAAATGTCATGACGTAGTTGCGTCTATTGAGTATCAGCATGCCTATGAAAAATTTTCTTGGTGTTAACGTACACATGCGCAATCTCAAATATTTAAACTACTATCTCCTAAGTGTATGTTGACACACCTGTGCAATTCAGATATCTACGGTACTTTCTTTTAAGAGCTATATATTTCAATTGGATATATCTGTCCCTAGAAATTCCTTGGATAATCACTAAGGAAGCAAATACATAAGAAACACATTGCCACCTTTGTCCGAGCTTAGACATTATTAATAAAGTACTTAGTTTTCGATAATATTTCGAACCAGGCACCTACACTTCAAATATCAATGCAATACTCATGGATCCACACGGTCACCAGGACAAAGGACCACGCATGAGATTGATTAAATATTTCGAATAAACTATTCCGACCAGTTACCCATTATCAATAAGAATATTGCTTTCCCGTACCAGATACTTTTTACTTAAATTCCTCTCTTTCCATTTCCATTTTCTAAATCTTTATGGATAACTCGAGAGAAATCTACATACAGTCGCATTCAAGCATTTGCGCATTCACCAGTATGACAACAAAGTCTTACCAACATCACTGATTATGCCTTAAAGGTATCCAGCATAAACTAAATCGTAGCAGTAAAAACTATTATTCTTCATATCTAGACCTTCGAGTCTTATTATTTTATTGGTTCAAAAATAGCCAACACGATTTATTACACAAGAACATATCTCAACAATTGTATCATACTACGATAAATATACTGTGATAACTACAATTCACACTACATCTATGGTTTCGCATCTATCTCACGAGCTCCATGAAATCTTTCAAAAAAAAATTCGCGTTCTATTAATTCTTCTATTAATTTGCGGAAACGTGGCAAGCGATATTTTGCTGACGGCCTACTACGATATCCTAGTCTAGTATCGCTGACCTTATTCATTGTGACTAATGAGTTTATAACTCTGACTATTAAGAAGAGACGGGGAAACTTTCTCTGTGCAACTCGACTATCATCGTTGGTCTGGTGCGAGATGCGTATCTGAAAACGCTCTCGTAGTTATGTCCTCACGATACAACACTTGGAAAATATTTAAACATCAAAAAATAATTGGATTATAATTCACACACTTTTTTTAATATTATTCCATTTTGATAACTATGTTTTCATTATTGTTTATTTTGAGTTGTAATGTAACCTAAAATAACCCCGTACGTACTCATTGAATTTGTTTTGCAATCTTTATTATTATTAAAAAAAAAAAAAAGAAACAACGCAATACAAAAATCGGATGATCTTCCTTTTTTATCGAAAAAAAATAGTGTTTTACCATTTATAATAATTTTGTTACTAGTTAGTAATTCTTAACTTTCTTTTGATAATTTTTTTTTATCAAATTATTGCAAATGCTTTAAAAATCATGATTATCGTTACAAGAATCAACACTGTATACAATATTTATTTATATATTTACGTATGTTTATAATGATATAATATCTATTGTATATCTTTCTTACTGTTTTAATTGAAAAATGTATTTTATACAAAAGTAAACTTCGATGTTTTGTGAATTTAAATAAGGATTACTCGAAAAATTAATTTCGCCTCATTTGTTTGAAATTTCAAAATTCTCCAAAATTCACCAGAGAACTTTGAAAACAATTTATCCCAGAACTGGATAAATATCACGTGTTACATGATGGATTTATCTTAAAATTCATTTCCGTACGCTTAGCTAATATGAAGTAAGGTAGCTTTTACCGTGTGATTAATTACAGTAATTAATTAGTGTAATGTCGAAGACAACTTTGTAAATACGATCAATATATTTTATACTACTAAAATATATAGTAGTATGACTTTTGATTAATCGAACATATAACTTACGGCCGATACGTTACTCAATTTTGTCTACTGTTGAAAATTGAAATACATATATACATATATATACTTATATAAACTGTTTATATATATATATATAACACCTTGTATATATTTATGTATATATATATATATATATATTTATTTATTGTTATAAAATGAAATAGATTAAAAATAATAACGTCAATAAACCTCGTTCTTTTTCAATTGATAGAGCGTGATTAAAATAAGTTAATAGTTTTGATATTAATATTTTCTAAATGACCACCTTGTTCATTCATTTTCTTAAAAAATATTTATACGTTTCCATTTTCTTAAAAAATATTTGCACCAAGGACAATGTATTCTTTAACGGATCCTATTCAATATTATTATGAACGTTAGGCACGCAACAAATACGGGAAAGTATCTTTAAGAACGCGAACATTTTTCGTATCAATGCGCACAGAAAAGACGCGAGCATCGTTACTGAATACAAATCGCATTACCAACGAAATCCGATTAGAGAAGCACTTCGCATTAAAGCACGAAGTGCTTTATAGAAGTAAAATCTTTCTCATGTTTTGTATCGAAACGATAGAGAAAGAAACAGCTAGAATGTATTTTCGAGTTTTCATTAAAATCGTTTTCTTTGTTTTATCTTTTGCGTTTTCTTATTAATATTATCCAGATCGCATTAGGTCGCGTAAAATTTTCAGTAAAAATTAATTTTCAATACATTTTATAATATATTTTATAATATATATATAGTCGAAATTAGACATTATATATATATCTTGACAATCTTTAAATCTTCCAATTACATTGTCGATGAAATTTCATAGATTATAAATATTTCGAATATTTCTAATTATATCATTAATTATTATATCAAACGGTATATTCATACACAAATAATGTAATTATAAATAAATAGGAGATAATGTAATTATAAATCTCCGATCACGTATTTGTAGTCATTTACACAAACCTTCTAATATTTCTTTTAACATTCACATTGTTATATCTGTTCCCCTGTTTTTCTTTTTTTTTTCTTTTTTTTTTTTAAGATAATACAAAATTCGAATTTGAATTGTTTGTTGTGGAACCACGTTAAAGTTTAATTTTCGATAATAATAAAGTCTCTCTCGTATCACCTGCTCAAACATGCATAATTTTTATAAATTCTGTTTATACATTGATCGTGTTCAAAGGTATCGTTAATTATCTTCCTTTTTTATGCCACTCTTTGATATTACCCACATTTTACAAAATTAACTTTGGAAAAATGTTGTTTTCGAAATTTTGTATCAAAGCAATTATAGATGACAGAAAGATGTAAATTTAAATTTATGGACATAACGAAAAATTCTCCAGCTATTTTCAAACTTCTCCATTCTTCTCTGACTTCTATCAAAATTTATATAAAGATTAATTATAAATATATTGAATTGAAAGATTATTTTTTAATGACTTCAAGTTTATTATAATTATTTATAATGATAAAAAGTTAACGAAATAGTCTATTCGTAATATTTATTTTTATAATTCTTTTAATCTACGATATCCTAATTCAAAACTTGCATATATTTTATTAAAACATTTAAATCATTTATCATATTTTTTACGAGATAAGCAAACTCATAATCAACTAAGCAAATAATAGGAACAATAAATATCACTGGTTGATTATAACTTATAAGCCAGTTGAATATCTCCTTTGTTAAAAACAATAGAAAAGAAATGTATTAAGAAAAGTTTCATAATTTTATGTGTCAAATATCTATTAAGAACACGAAATAAAGTTCTCCGGTTAAACCGTAAGTTCAATAATTTTTAATTCTTCTTATAGAATACTCAATATTTTTTTAATTGATTAGGTACTATAATTAATTTTTTTTCTTGATTAGGTATTATATTATCTTTCAAAAAAATGATTGAAGAAGTATACATCTAAAGTTAATAATTAACGAGATATTAATGTATGTAGTACATTATGTAGACAGAAATAATACATGTATATGATACAATACCTGGATATTTAAAAAAAGTACAATCAAAAATTATAGACTACAAAATTATAAACAAATAATATCTGAAATGTTACAAAATATACAAACAAATATAACAAAATGTCGATTGCCCACACGATATTGTAATGGTCACATTAAACTTTATTTAATTAAGTAAGTTATTAGATATTTATTTTGTTATTATAAATTAATTTTAAAGATTTTATTTTCAATTAAGAGACTTAGTAACTTTTAAAATATTTAACACATGAAATCATGAAAGTTTTCTTAACAATTTTTTTTTTCTTTTTTTTTTCCTATTACTTTCAACAAATGAGTTATTCAATTAACCGTTAAATCATAATTAACCTACGTGTGCGTACATGCGTGCGTTTGTGCGTGCGTGTATCTGCATGTATGCGTGTATGCATGTGTGTGTGTGTGTGTGTATGTACATTCATTAAACTCATAAAAATTCGTATACGGATATTTAATTAATAGTATACAAATTAAATTAGGAAAAGCTAAAAGTGATCAGCAGAATACTTAAGTATTCTGTATTTCTAAAGCATGAATTACGATGAAAGAGAAAACCGAATATTTAGACATTGCCGCAAGGACGATCAAACGACGTGTTAATTAGAGCGAAGCTCAGCCTTCGAGAATCAGTGGGAAATCTTGCTAATTGCTTCGTAACTCTTCGGAGTGTCTCAAGTCGATGTCTCCTTTTGGGATCGCAACCATCATTGCATGCGCTTCAACTTTTCTTCTCGACTTCTCTACGTTGTCGTTTTTCGCTTGCGAGTCGACAAATGTTACGAAAGGAAGAGGGGGAAATGGGAGAGAAAGGGATGAATTGGAAGGATTGAAAATAAAAGAGAAAAGAAGATAGAGATAAAGATAAAGAAAAAAATGAGAGAAAGAGAGAAAGAGAGAGAGAAAGAGAGAGAGATCGTTGAGATTGAAAAGCAGAAAGGTGCAAAGCTAGAAAGATTCACGAATTGAAAGAAAAAGACGTTCGATCGATCAAACGAAAGGCAAACACGATAGACGGACCAATTTCTATCCTGAAATATCTACGTTTCATTTTCTTTTTCTTCTTTTTTTTCTCTTCTGTTTTTTGTAGAAAATATCTTTTTTACGTTCCTCTGATATATGCAGGACAGTGCGCATTAATAAATGTCATTTCTATTATTCGAATTCCTCTTCTACCTCTTGACTTATCTAATTTCCATTAATATTATTATAGAAATTCAAGCTGAAATGCATTGAACTCATTAAATTTTGCAATAATTATTACGTTGTTAAAATATGTAATACCTATATTCATGCAAAATATCATTACGCGTTGCGTGTAATAATTATTTAAAATAATAATAGTAATAAATGATATTAATTATATATTATATAATAAATAAACGAATTGATATAATTTCATACATGTAAAAAATATATACCAATAATAACAATCAAAATCTCTTGTTCGGTATCTCTCTCTTTCGGTATATTTGCTGTATAATATAGAGAAATATCATAAAAGAAAATTGCAAAGAAAAGACTACATCTTTCTAATATCATTATCGACGCGCACTATACCTATTTACTACGAGAAAGCATCTATAATATAGACTCTATTTTATAAAGGAATAGTTATTCATTACGTTCATCATACGTACGTATCATACATACGTACATACATACATATATAAATACATACATACATACCTGCGTACCTACATACATACATACATTAATCAACGAGTAATTAAGATAAATCGTTTGACACGCTCACGTTGAGTACAAGCTTATTAATCTAATCTCAATCTTCCTTTATCTCTTTTTTTTTGCTTTCTTCAACGAACGACATGTACTTTAACAGGGGGAAAAAAAAAATACAGCAGAAAGTAGAAATTGCCGGAGAGAAAAAAAGGCGTTCTAAAAGTTATTGAAGAGCCCTAAAAGTGCCGTCGGATAATCGCGTTAATTAGAAGGTCGATGAATCTTCGAGTATTATACCGGACTTACTACTAATTACTTCGACGTCTCCGAACGACTTTCCGTGTTGAAACGACCCTCCTCTTTATATCTCATCTCTTCTATCCTCCTTTTTCTTCTCACAAAGAAAGTTCTTCTTACGAACAATCCGAGAAATCGAACTTTCGAATTAATTCGAACGATATAAGAGAAAAAGAGAGAGAGAGAGAGAGAGAGAGAGAGAGAGAGAGAAATAATTATCATTTTCTTGGATGAAAGCTTTTAAATTTACATCATATTACGATATATGATATCTATTCGAAAGCTCACTTTTGTCGGGTAATTAACACTAAAAATAAATAAAATTATTTATCTTTATCTTCCTTTCATTTTCTTTTCTAGTCATATAGGACACATCGCTCTTGAAACTTTCTAAAGATTCACTTTTCAAAAAGAGGAATGGTATAAATATTCTATGTAATTTCGTGAAGGGATTCTCTTATTAATTATCACTGCGTGCGAGAGATAGTAAATGAAATAAGCGACGAACAGAATTAGACTCCGAATGCGAATCCTTTTTAGCCCATTTTATAAAGGAATTCATGAAATTTTCGCTCTTACAAAAACTAATTAAACCCTATATTTTTAATGCTATCCCTTCAATCTCTTTATCTTTCTCTTTTTTCTTCTATCTTCTTCTTTTTGTTTATATTTTTTTTTATATGCTGCAGTATGCAATCGTAGTTATCCTCCATTTACCTATTCATCATGTAGATTTCATTGAATTTAATTAAGCAGGTACAATACGCAGTAATTTTGTAGAAAAAAAAAAAAAAGAAGAAAAATAATATTAAATAAAAGAGATTTTTGACGAAATGACGAACTAGATAGAAAGAGAGAGACAGAGATATCCAGGTTTACGTTTGTATAATGAATTGAAATTCTGCCGTCGCAATAATAACTTCGTAAGTAATTAATTTCGAAAAAAAAAAAATAAAACAAATTAAAAGAAGAAAGAAAAAGTAAAATTGAAAGATCTAGTGGATAGCCAGGTAGCCAATAATTTCCTGTATCAGCGTTAATGAAGCAATTATAATTTCGATAAGAGCAAGAAGACATTGCTTTCATTATTCTGCGTCACTAACATTAAGCATTTTATGACGGATTATTTCAAGATGAAAGATGAAATATTCTATTAAAAGAGACGCGATCAAAGTAAAATATTCTAAATAAGCTCTCTGTACGTTGATATTATTAATATATTTATAAAATATAATATAATGTAATTAATAAAGCTTGAACAATCGACATTGGTAAAAAACATATGTATTATTAAAATAATTATTAATGTCTTCCTCGCAAACGGGCTTCAAAAAGGCAAGAGAAACGTAGATAATATATATATTCTGCAGCAAGTAATCGAGAAAGAACTAATTAAGGACAAAGGGAAGCTTTTCACGTTTTTTGTGGATTTGAAAGCTGCGTTTGACAGAATGAACCGAAGAATACTGTAAGAGGACTATGGAAAAATTGGTAGTAAGTGTTGCTCTTCATTGAAAGAATTAAAATTATATATGAAAAAACGAGTTGTAAAATCAGAGTCAATGAAAAGAAATAGGAATTCTGGATAAGTGAAGAAATTAGACAAGGTTGCCCATTAAATCCAATTCTATTCATACTATTCTTGGTGGACCTAAGGAAAGAGTTGGGAAAAGATCAGACGAGTAGGTCAGAGAGTAATCATAAGAAAAAAAGTTTTGGAGCCTCGAATATGTCGATGATATTGTTTTTTAAAAACAATAAAAAAAAAAATAAAGAAAAAGTATTTGTAGTATAGGAGAAAAAATTTTCAGGGATGATTATAATAGAAGAATAAAGATGTTCGACAGTTCGGTGGTGAGTATCATGGCTTACGGAGTGGAGATACGGAGATGAAAGGAATTTATGGATCTGGAAAAAATACAGACAAAATACATTAAGTGGACATTATACCTAGAAAAAAAGTAGACCAGACTGTATTGTCTATTAAGAAACAAAAAGCGAAAAATTGTGGCTTAGATTTGAAGAGAGAGCAGTAGAAAAACGTGAGCAGGACATCGCCAAGCAATATTTAGAAGAAAGAAGAAGAGAAAAGGGATATAAAAATAAGTTAGAGGAGAGATCGAAATTTTTCAAAAAATGCGAATACAGTCAGGAAGGGGTAGACGGAATGAGGGAAAAAGGATCAGGAATAAAAGCAGAACTAAGACAGACAGGGTATGAGGTTCAAAGGCAGCAGCAATAGGTCAAAATAAAGGCATTGAAAAACAAAATATATACAGAAGTATATGATGGGACTAGTGCGAGATACTTAGAAAAGAGAAGATCAGGAAACAGTCAAAAGATTTTAACTAGGACTAGATGTGACAGTGCAGAAGCAGGGAATAAAGTCTGGCTAAAAGAAGAGAGAAAGAAATGTAAAATCTGTGGAAAAGATATTTTTGAGCATTGGATAAAAAAATGTAGAGAAGTAGAAATAATAAAGTTGGATTTACGCAAAATTTTGAGTGATTTAAATGACGAAGTAGCAATAACATAGCTCAAAAAAATTGATTAAATAAGAAATGAAAAGAAGGAGTTCAGCATGAATATTACAGAAGGATGAAGCAAGAAAGTGAATAACCAAAGAAAAGTTCATAAGATTTTAATAAATGTTAAAAGTTAAAAAATGAAATAAGTAAAATATTTAAAATTGAAATTAAAGGTTAAAGTAATTAGAATTTTTCTCTGGGTTTATTAGTATTATTATTATTGTTTTTTGATCTTATTTGTTGGAAGTTTGTTTTTAATGTTGTTTTGTTGAAGTGTTTAAAGTAATAATTAAAGTTTTAAGTTTTAAAAGGTAGAAAAATGCTAAAGCAAGTTATGTTAAGATAAATAATATAATATAATCCAATAAAATATAATATAGTATAATAAAAAAAGTGATATAATGTAATATAAAATGGAAGAGAATTATGACATAAATGATATGAATTATTATGTGGAATATTGTAGCCAAGTCCTAATTCGAGGCCTCCAGGCCGGAATGTATTAATTAATAAAATAAAAAAAATATTAATGTCTTCATAATTAAAATAAATAGATACTTTTGTTTGAAATAAATAAAACACATGTTATCGCATATATACCTATATACAGAGTGTCCAAATTTTTTTCTATAAACGCCAAAACAAGTCAATTTTCTTTTTGTAAAAAAAGATAGATCCTTATCATAAATTCACCCTATTTGGGTTAACATCTAAGAGAAGTTATAATCCCATAAAAAAATGTTAAATAGCAACAGGGATCAAGTGGTATGTAATTATTAAGATTTTTTAATTCTCTTTACAACGGTGCTATTTTTTCCTGTTCCTTTTTAAATTTTAAATCAATAATTTCCGATAAAACGAAAACGCGTTTTGAAGTTTCAATTACAATTAAAGGTAAATTCAGTTTTACAAACAACTTTTATTCTATTAAATATTCAAAATGCATTAATAAAATCTTTTCTTAGTGATATGACGAAAATTTAAATTTTTTATACGTAATTTTATTTTTCGATTCTTCAAAAAAATCTTCATTCGACAAACAATACGCGAACTAAGCCCCAAAAAACGTTTTTTAAGAAATCATATTCCATAATAATCCTGGTGAAAACATTTCCTTGCGTTATTATACACTTCGTATATAATAAAATTCAATAATGCTATTTTCTTTTTTAGAATTTCAAGACCACTCATAAAACATTTGATTACCTAAAAACTCTCCTGTTAATTGCTTTCACCTAAAATAGTTCTTTTCTTAGTTAAACGAAAATACGATGACAATTTAAGAAAAAAAATAAACACTGCTGAAAATAAATTTTTCCTTTCGTTCAATCTAATCTTTTTAATCTCGACACGTTGAGTGCTTTTCACTTATCGATACAAGTCGACTCTAATAAATAGATGAATTGAAGATTGTGTAAAGACGTGTAAAATATATTATTTAATATATTTATTATTTTTAGGTTTAATAAAATTTACTTTTAGAATTAATAAAAAGAAAGATCATCAGATTATCAAATTCAAGCACTTTTTTTTTTATCAAATTACTATACATTTTATCAATCTTATAGTTTATCGGAATGAAATGCTTGCAACTATTGCAAGCTGTTGATAAAATAATTATTAATAAAGTTGTAATAAAAATATGATTAAAGAATTACATAAGGAAATAAGCAATTATCTTTTACCTCCTGTCAAAATTATCTTTCAGTTATAACGATTTAATCTCTCTCTCTCTCTCTCTCTCTCTCTCTCTCTCTCTCTCTCTCTCTCTCTCTCTCTCTCTCTCTCTCTCTCTCCCTCTCTCTCTCTCCCTCAATAATTGTAAGTGTATAGAAACTTTTGTTATCATTATTAAAACCGTTAGAAATAGATACAGGATTTTGCTTTCCATTAATTGAATAATTCGAAACACTTAACTACAGGCGACATAAATCAACACATGAAAGTCATAAAAATATGTTAAGTACTTTCTATCGAGTCTAAACGAGTCTAAAACACGTCAGAATTTAAGCAACGATATCGAAAATTAATAAAATGGTAACCTTATATTTGGAAATCTACTTTAATTTGTATCGCGATAATTCCACACAATTTTAATTTAATCAATCAAACGTCAGAATTTAAGCAACAATATCGAAAATTAATTAAGTGGTAATCTTATATTTAGAAATCTACCTTAAATTATATCGCGATAATACTACACATATTGAATTTTAATTTAATCAATCTCATTCAATCAATGATAGTTCAATTCAAAATGCTCGATTTTTTTAATTATATGAAAGTTTCAAATTAAACGTTTATATTAAAATATATTTAGATTAATTCAGTTTATTTTGGTTAAGAGTTTCATCTGATTCTAGCATGGTTATTTTTATTTATACAATTTTTAAATAATTCTTTTTATTCAAAACTATATGAACACGTAAGAGATCAATTAGATTTTCAATTATTTTATTTATATAACTTTTTAAATAAACATTTCTATTAAAACATATTTGAGAGATCAGCCGCTATTTAAAAGATTCTTGATTATTTCATTTATATAATTTTTAGAAACAAATACTCTATTATTGAAATACACCGGATTTTTATTAATATATATTTTTTTATTATAACCGTTCTTAATCAAAAATTGAAATCATTTATGATGGTTACAATGTAAAATGAACAAATCTAAGTATTAATAATAATTTTGTTTCTATTTTCTCGATGAAACGTGACGTACTTACGTACATAGATACAGGGTTTTCAAGAATTTCATTGTGATTCTATCGTAAACAAGACCTTTGAAAAATAATCGAAGAAAATAAAAGAATTCGTAGGAAATCTCATGGGAAGTGCACTGAACTATTGGGATCGTAACACAGAAAGTTGTGCGTTTTCGACAATAAATAAAAGCGATTCACCGAGTCGCGTAACTGCACACGATGCATCGGAGCTACAGATAGTATCGAGCATGAAATATGCTCTTCCATGTTTCATGGGGCATCGATTTGTAGAGGAACATATATACATAGAGAAAAACAAAGAGAGAAAGAGAAAGACAAACGAAAGATCACGTTTATATTTTTATGCCGAGACACATTTACAAAATTTCGTTTGCCACAAATCTATAATGTTATTTGTCTAAATATCGTGTGTATTAAGAGTATCAAATATTTGCAAAAAAATGTATCGAATATATTAATAATTAGTAATAATAATTTATTAATTAATTTAATGTACATTTAATCAAAAAAAAACGAAATTATTTTATATGTAATATTAATAATAATATATAAATAAACATATGAAATTCTGTTAACTATTCATTTATATACAGACTGAAATGTAAATTTATCTTATAATAGAAAATATAATATTAATATATGCAAGTATATTTCAATATAAATTAAAGACACGAAAAGCTAATAATATCAGTTCATTTGTAACTATGATTATATGAAAATAATAAAGATCGAAGTATTCCATTAAAAAATAAATATTTTTCAAATCAGACGAATATTAAATATATTTTGCAAGAATTATTATAGAATGATAAATAATTGACTATAGAAATCCTCTATTTTTGTCTCACAAAGTGTTTTCATACTTTATTATTTACAAATAATCTCATAGCGAAGAGAAATCTGCTGATTCTAATAAATAATTGATTATTTATTATTTTCTCGCAAATAAAGCGTTTTTATTATTTGTTATTTACGAATAATCTCATAATGAATAGAAATCTTCCACCATTGGATTATTGATATTTTTTATTTTTTCACTACATAAAAACATTGCTAATACTAATATAAAAAAAAAAGTTTAACTATATAGAGAAGGTATTGCCATAATGAAAAAATTCATACCCGCGTATGTACGTATATGATCAAAAGTATGAAAAAAAGTTTTTTTTAAGATAAAAAAATAAAAGAATAATAATCTAAAATAAATTACTTTTAAAGATAAATAAGTAACTTTAGAAAAGATTAAGAAAGTGAAGCTCAATTTATATAGAGTAATTTTTGCCCAGTTTTCTTATTTAACATCCAAGCTTATTTAAATCTTTACTGAATGAAAATCCCGTTAATAACATCTTACATCTTCAAAGATTAATCTTCTCGGTGAAGATTTTCTTTAAGATGAGAATAACAAATCATAACTTTATATATAGAGAAAAATCAAACTTTTCCCAACTTCGAAGACAATTTGATCGAAGATAAGGGTCCACGATTACCGACGATTAAATACCAAACTGAGAAAATTTGAAAACTTGAAACAATGATAAAAAAGGAAAAGAAAAAACAGTAAGAGAGAGAGAGAGAGAGAGAGAGAGAGAGAGAAACTAATAGCTACGCTTTTTTAAAATTGAAAAACTTAGAGAAAGTACGATGGAGTATTAAGTATCGCGGTGACCGTCATATATAAGTCATATTTCCTTCCCCCTTCGACCCTCCAGTATAGTGAACGGTACGGATGGATTTCGATCGGAGATATCGAAACGGTGGTACGTGCCAAGACGGTACTAGAGAAGTTAACAGTCCGAAAGTAGCTGCGGAAAAAGCGGTAAACTCGTAAATCGGCTAGCGAACGTCGACCACGTAGTCGTTTCGCGAATCCTTACTTCGTCTAGAGAAACTTGGCTGTTACCCTCAACTTTATGTCCACCGTCTTTCGAAGGAACTCGAACCTTAACCTCGACAGTCGAGGATATATATGTATCTATAACTAAAATAAAAATAAAGTCGAATCGCTTTGGCTTTGTACTCGATACGCGTTCAAACCAGTAGCTCTCCATCTTTGAAACCTTATCATCTTTATCCATTTTTTCTCTTTTTCCTATTTCTTTCTTTTTTTCTTTTTCTTTTCATATCTCCGATATGAAATAAAATATCGGAACGAACTGTAAAAGCAGTACTACGGATAATGATATAACGATGAACACTCGACTCGTACATATATCCTATCGTTGACTTGTCTAATGAGTATCACATAATGAGATCAGGAAAAAGAAACGAAAGCAAATGGATAGGACACCAAGGGTATAATTAAAATTGATAAAATATTCCTTCTTTAATATAGAAGCAAACTCTCTTTATCTCTTTCTCTCTTTCTTCATCTCTTTCTCTCCTCCCTCTCTCTCTCTCTCTTTCTCTTTCTCTCTCTCTCTCTCTCCGTCTCTCTTTCTTCATCTCTCTCTCTCTCTCTCTCTCTCTCTCTCTCTCTCTCTCTCTCTCTCTCTCTCTCTCTCTCTCTCTCTCTCTCTCTCCGTCTCTCTTTCTCCATCTCACTCTCTAATTCTCCAAATAGACACTCGGAAAAAGTACTTGACTCGATTATGAAAATGTCTTCTCTTTCTCACCCTCTCCCTCCCTCCCTTCCTCTTTCTCTCTTTCTCTCCTCTCTCTCTCTCTCTCTCTCTCTCTCTCTCTCCCTCTCTCTTTCTATCTATCTCTTTGCTCTTGATGACATTTTCTTCCTCTACCGTTCGTCGTTTCAAGATTCTCTTTGATCGCAATGAGAACGATAAGAATCGAATTGATGATAGGCATTATGAAGAACTATTATGATTTACGAGAAACGTACTTTATTAAAGAATCTTCTCCGGACAAAAGTAAAAAGAAAAATATTTATTTATAATATAATATCATTCATAAATCACTTCCTTAATATAATATCATTCATAAATCACTTCATATCTAGTTCCATATAATAAAAAAAAAAAAAGAAAAAAAAAAGGAAAAGAAAACAAAAGCAAAAAAGAAATGTTAAAAAAAATAATATACCAAGTTGAACATTATAACTGATATATATTTTATTTTAGGCATTGATAAAAGAAGTTCTTCGAAATGATAAATATTATACTGACGTTCTGAATACATATTGACAATTATCAAAATCATCGTTTATTCATAACATTCAACACTAAAATACCATTAGTAATGATAGAAAATCGTTACCTCTCCGACAGGCAAATCAATTAAGTCAATTAACGATCTCATCGATGGAAATGTAAAAAGAAAATTC
The DNA here is from genome assembly GCF_912470025.1 of Vespa velutina. NCBI lineage: Eukaryota > Metazoa > Arthropoda > Insecta > Hymenoptera > Vespidae > Vespa > Vespa velutina. The sequence goes on from NC_062188.1 coordinate 9,580,014, forward strand.
ATTAATAAAAATCAATAAATTTATTTTGAGTAATATTATAACAATATAGTGATCAGTTCTTAAATTTCTATTCCTATATCGTTGATTATTTTCTATTGTATCGCCAAGATATGCTCTTTAAAGAAGTGTAACCTTCTTTTTTGACTTTTTAAACTTATGAATGATTTTCTAATGACTACATGTCCTTTTAACCCAAATTCATTCAAACGTCTCCGCACACTTTGAACATTAATTTTTGATGCAATATGTACTAAAATTTCAGAATGAATTTCGACTTCAGTTTTGAAACGATCGTTTTTTGAGAGTCGATGAATTAAACAATCAATACGAGTCGTTGTTTTTCATAGTCTAGAAGCTTGCACCTTGTTAGAATAATTGCTATTCCCATCTATATGCTTCAAAGCTTGGTAACAGTAGCAGTAATAAAAATATCAAACCGATTTACTATTTCACGAAGTTTCAAATTCTGTTTACGCAATTTCAAAATTTCTCGTTGTATATCCGATGTAACGTGCTTACCTTCACCCATAATTACAAAGCAAAAAAGGAAAAATAAATAAATACAGATTAAATATTTCGAATTTAACGTACTGCAAACATTCATAGAAGAATTTCGTACAACTGAACCGTTTATCGTTATAGGGATCAAACAATAACTTTAGCCAAAATGTATTCTATTGATCCAATTGTAGCTTATAATGTACACTTTCCGAAAGTATTGACTTTATATGTATTATCTTTTTATATGAAAAAACAAATTAAATTTAAATTTACAAAAACATTTTTCTTATTTATATGCTCACCACTGTATGTCATATGTATGTATGTTATTTATATATATATATATATATAACGTTTTATTGAATATAGTTATTTTATATTCAGTTTTCTTCTTCATTTTTTATTAAATTTTAGATATTCGATAGATATGTATTCAATAAAAAAAGAAAAAAGAAAAATAATTGATAAATATTCATGTTATCAATATGACGATTTGCTTATCAATTATGTACAACGTATTCCGGTATTTAATATCTTATTTTAGTATATCTTTCTTTAGTACTGTATAATGCAAAACTAAATAAATAATGTTCATAATCTTTAATTATATATACCGATATGTTCACATATTTCATTTTTTATAAATAATATATAAATATTTCATATTTTAATTCAATATTATAATTTTATAATGTTATTTAATATTTATTTTCAAATTTAATTATAATTAATAGTTTATACTTGTCCATTATTACGTTTAAATGTAAAAATATAAAAAATAATCCAAAGATCGACACAAAAAAGGTACAAGAAGTTGGTTAAAAAAAAAAAAAAAAAAAAAAAAAAAAAAAAAAAAAAAAGCCATAACTGTTAATGTTTAAATGAAATTCAATGTGAAAGAAAGTTGGTTTAAAATAGACTCAGTGAATAAGTTAAGTTTCCCAAGAAGCAGATGTAAAGCAGATGTCGATGAAAAATTTTTTGCGTAACGATCCTGATATCTTATGCTGACTTTTAAGAGGAATAAAAAATAAAGCAAGGGCGGGAAAGAAAAGAAAAAAAAAATAATAATAACACGAGGCATCAAGTTCATTTCCTGAGGGAAGTACGAGCGAGCGAAGGCATTTCTCGCGAAGTAATATCGTCCACGAGTTTCGAGAGTTATTTCGCCGTAGCTTTTGTACGGTCGCATCGCGAATGGTGAGCTAACCCATCCTCCGAACTGCTAGAAGGATTCATAAGCAGACAGTCGGCTTAATTTCTTCTAGAGAAATTTTCAAACCATCTGAATAAAACGGCAGAACGTGAACCATCCCCGATCCATTATTTACAGACGTAAACGAGAATCTCGTAACATTGAGATTTACGAAGGAAATAAAGATTTTTATAAACAAACAATAATATTCGATGCAAATGTCGGTCCAAGAGAAAAATAATGAAAATAAATTCAAATAAACATGGTATTCTCCCGTTGCGAAATAAATTCGTTCTTTCGAAAGCGATAATTTTCGAAACAAAACTAGCCGGTCGTAAACGTGAATAAAAATAATTGTTGAATTAATAAAAACATATACATATTAATTCATGTTTTTTCAATAATAAAAAAAAAAAAGATATCTGAATGATATTATCAAGTCACGATCGACGTTTAAACGAAATTATTTCCAACTGACTGTGTAAAACGGATTTGTTTATGGAAAAATTGATAAATTCGAATTTTCTTTAAGTAATCGATTGAATTTTTGCAAAAAACGCGAAAAATCTTCTACCTCAAGAATCGATTGCTCTTCACAGTTCCAAACAATTGTCCCTTATTGGCGAATTTCGTTCAATGTTTCATCCTGTCTAATAGAAAAACATTTTTGTTATTTCATCTCGCGATTAGAAATATGATAAATCATTCTCAAAAACGAATTTACAAAATCGTAATTTATTTTTCTCCTTCTTTTCTCAAGTTTCACAAATTGTAAAATTGCACGTATATATCATAAAACAAACTCCTATATTGTTCCGGTAAATATACAATTGATATATTTGCCCTTTACATCATTCTTTCATAATAAAATTTGCCGATATTTATACATTCACAATCGTATCTGATTCCATTTTCCCAATGAATTTCCTGATTGCTTCGAGCTCTTCATTTTCAGTTATTCCAAAAAAATCTTTAATTTCTTTTGATAATTCATATCGGCATTCGAATGAAATGATTATCGAGATATAAGCGATTATCCTGGGTAAAGAGCACATCGATAAAAAGCATCGAAGCAATACAAACGAATTTATTCATGCGGTATAAAATATTTCCGTGCAATTTATCACTGAACCAAAGTATACACGTTCACGTTAAAATACAATTTTTTTTTTACGCCTAACGAACGTATCGATCTTCTACGATATAAAAAAAAGTTACATTCTTTCGCAAGGTATCATCGAAAAATCGATTTATTTTCTAACGAAAATGCTCATCAAAAGAAACATCTTATTTCCCTTTCTATTTATTTCATTCCATCTCTTTGAAACAGAAAACGAACTTCGCAAAATAATTTCTCGTTCGGTGAAAAATAAAAGGAAATATCCTCTTTCAATTTTCACCCAAAGCTTTCATGAACGAAACCGTGGCCCCCTTTTTCCAGGGCACTTTTTCTACGACAAGATTTGTCTGCTCCTTTTATTTCCTTCTTCCTGCCATTATCTCTATCTTCATTGTCCCCCTATTCTTTTCTCCCCGCATCCCCGCTCCATTCACCGAATTCCCTTCCGGTATGCATTTCACTCGGAAAAGATTCTCCATTCTCTTTCGACACTATTTTAAGACGAAAGAACGCTTGTAAATTTCTCGCGGGACGTCGAGCTTTACCTACGTCACCGCGATTTCGCGGTTCCGCTTGAATTTTTTTCCCCGAGAATATAAAAAGAAAGAAAGAAAAGAAAAGAAAAAAGGATAGAGCGAAAAGTTAGAGACAAGAGAGAAAAAGAAAAGAAATCGTAAATTTCAAATGTCTCTTAACTGCTTTTATTAACCGATTGATACGAGTTATTAATACATTAAGTTACGTTAATTAAAATACTTTAAAAGATTACGACGATTTAAAGCTGAAGAAAAAAAAATGTTCTACTTTTTCATTATAAATTTACGAATGTTAAAAGAATATTTATATAAATTTATTTCCGCAATGAAGAACATCTTCCGTCTAGATGATAAATCTACAACGTATAAAGAGAGTCTCGCAATCAGAGAGAAATAGAGAGATAGAAAGATACAGAGAGAGAGAGAGAGTGAGAGAGAGAGAGAGAGATGGAGAAGCGTCGAAAGGGTCGGTGTAAATCAAAAGCGGTCGGGCGTATTAAGACGAGAAAAGCTGCGTAAACGCGCTCCCGTACAAAGTCAAAGGCTTGTCTGTAAGTAGAGAGAGAGAGAGAGAGAGAGAGAGAGAGGAGAGAGAGAGAGAGAGAGAAAGAGTGGGTGGGAGGGAGAGAGAGAGATGGAGGGAGGAAGGGGGAGAGAGGGATAGATAGAGAAAGAGAGAAGAGAGGAGAGAGATACTACTAGATACTACTAGAGATACTACTAGATACTATAGAAGGTATCGAAAACAGGAACGTCTTTCCTTGGCAACGATGAAACGTAGCTTGTGTGCACGCGACCGTAATTCAAGTAGTTTAACTAAGAGCAAATTCAAGTCGAGTCAAATCGAGTCGAGACGATTTAAGTTGAGTCGAGTTGAGTCGAGTCGAATCGAGTCAAGTCGAGTCAAGTCGAGTTTAGTCGAGTCGAGGAGCTGACTCGCGCCTCCTCGCATCCCGCCATAAAGTGCCGTTCCGGCTGTTCTGACGCGTCTGCAGCAGACCGATGCCACTTCCGGCACCCTCGAAAAGCCGGAAGTGGCCGGTTTGTGTGCACGTGACTTAAGAGAAATTCACAAAGGGAACATCGGATGTCATACCAGCTTGTGCGCCATCTAAACCCTCTGAGTTAATCCGTAACAGCTTTGAGATTATAGGTATACGTCTATCTATCTCTGTATCTGTATGTGTAGATGTGTGTGTTCTCGTTTGTATGAGAGAAATGTGAAAACGACTACGTTCTGTCCAGCAAACGCTTTCCCTACATCCTATCTTCTCTTATCTATCTCACCTCTCGCTGTACACATTGTTATAGCTATATCTCTCTTTCTCTTTGTAGGTCTGTCTCTCTCTCTCCCTCTCTCTCTCTCTCTCCCTCTCTCTCTCTCTCCCTCATCCTCTCTCTCTCTCTCTCTCTCTCTCTCTCTCTCTCTCTCTCTCTCTCTCTCTCTCTCTCTCTCTCTCTCTCTTTCTTTCTATCTCGCAGTCCTTTACGTACGCGTTTAATAAAGCTTTGCAGCTACTTCCAGCAATGACTCGACGTTTTCCGCGTCGCTTCGTTACTGCGTCCTGCGCGTTAATCTTAATTAATCTACCGAAAGATTAATTGATTTCAACAAAAGTTGCCAACATATATAACCAACTAACTAACTAACTAACTATATCGATAAAAGTAACCTTGTCATTTAGCAATAATAGATGCTTTTTTAACAATAACAAAGCTTTTATAAAGGTTATAAACAATTTTAGAAAATTAATATGATAAAAGAAGAGTTGAAATTCTAAGAAAATATATTTCTTCAAATCGTTTATCATAATTTGTCATAAAATTAGAACTTCCGACGTTCATAAATCTTGAATTATTTCGGTCGAATTTATTGGATGATGTGAAAATTCAAATTAGATTGTAAAAAATGTGTCATAAAATAAATATACATGTGCATGCGTGCGTGCGTGCGTGCATATGTGTGTGTGTGTGTGTGTGTGTGTGTGTGTGTGTGTAAGTGTGTGTAATAAACAGTGCTAATTTTCGAAAGGATATATATTCCGTATCAAGCAACTCATTCGAACTAACGAGAAGAAACGACCACGTAATTATGGCTGTTGTTGAAACTACGTTAATATTGCTAGTTACACATATTTATAAACAGCTTATAAATATATGTAACTAACATGTTATTTACAAGCATTAATAACAAGCATAATTTACCTAAGAATGTAAATACGAATACTCCATAGAATGGAACTCGAAATCGTCTAGGCAATTATCACTCATGTATATACCTACATAGATATCTATATACTTACATATATATATATATATATGCATTTATTTACATTCATTTTGTCCTAAAAATACATGCCGATTGAATAACGATTTCTGCAAATATGAAACATGAGTTTTATCGTTCCTTTGAGAGTTACAAAGCAACTATAAAAAAAGGAAAAAAAAGCGAAAAAAATACTTCATTTTCATTTTCACGATAAAGTGAGAATTCGAGGATGTAATATGTTACTAAGAGCGAAAATTCCGAATGCGAACGTGCACAACAATCGATTATTTTAAGCGCTCAATAAACGTTTTTTTATTTCGCAAAGTACTTTTTCCATGCACATCTACATATGTATGTACTTTCCACTCTAGAAATGATGCAGAATGTTCAACTCATTCCATCAGCTACAACCAACGAACGAATATTTACGTTAAATGTATATTCATGAATACGATTGTCCCATTTCTGCGATAAAGGGATTTCAATTCAGTCGATATTGTAAAATCGCAACGATTCAACCAACTCGATCGATCAATCCATCAAAAATAATGTAATGATCGAAATAGATATATAAGAAATATAATGATGTAACATTTTAAAAATTAATATACGTTGATGGTAAACTATATAACTATATAACTTTTATTTATTTGATTAGTATTTTTATTAATTAATGGTAAGTATTTTTTAATATATATGAATATTTTAACAGTATAAATAATTAAATATTAGGGTTGCGTCACTTATATTATGTATTAATATTTTATTATAAATATTAATCATTAAAGTATACTAATCAAATGTAAAAAAATAAATAAATAGTAGCCAAGCTATAATGAATGTATGTATAATACTTAGTACAATAGATTTAACTAAAAACAAATATATTTATTACATATTTATCAATCGTAATAATAACTTAAGTGACGATGAAATATATATATATATATATATATATATATATATATATATATATATATATATATATAGAGAGAGAGAGAGAGAGAGAGAGAGAAGTTGAAGAATAAAAAAGTAGATGGGAAGATAAATATTTATTATGTTAAAATTCAATGAAAGCTCTCGAAGAGAGGATAAAATCGAGCGTGTGAAATGTTAAAAAAATAAGAGAGTTAAGAAGAACGAACGAACGAACGAACGAACGAACGACAATGCAAATATGCAGCGAGGAAAAGCGTAGTAGACATTTCTTCCTTCGGATATATCTACATATATATTTCGCAAAAGGTTTCGCGGTGGCCTTGCATCGTGAGTAACGCTACCAACGGAAGGGTAAAAGTGAATAAATAAAACCGTCGCTCTTTCGTGCCCAGGGATCAAAACTTGGATTTATTGCCTAGTGCACGCGAACCTCGCTTCAAGATCAAAGCGCGGATACGACTTAAGTGCTTTTTATCAAACGCCCTATGTGCAACTGCTGCGACAGATCGCTCACGAATACGGTATCGTACTAGACTATGCAGGTACATTTACGTTGTGCATATATGTACGTGTAAACATGTCTACGTGTGCGTATGCATACGCTCTCGTGACTTCACTTCTCGAATTTGCTTTGGGAAAAAAACTGGTCGCTCCGTTCGTTACGTACGTAACGGAATGCATTTCGCGATATTAAAACGAAGATCACATTAATTTGTGTTTCTACGATCTCTGGGGCTAAATCAGGAAGGTTAAATCATGAAAAAAGAAAATGAAGTGAGAAAAAAAAAAGAATAACAAACAAAACGAATGTTAGATCGTTAAATATCATTGACTAATAGAGTAAAAATAATGTAACTTTGACTTTTTTTCTTTTCTTTTTTTTTCTTTTCTTTTTTTTTTTTTTTTTTTTTTTTTTGTAAACAAAAAGAGAAAGAATTGTTCGATCGTTACGTTTTAATTAGAAGGGTCTATTTTTACTTTCAAAAAGTGAGATCAGGATAGTAGCAGCAGTAATCTCATTACTATTTCATCTATTTCATTTAGTTTTTTAATTTTTAAACATACAGTCGCTATATACTCTACTTAACGAATGATAAATAATTGATTAAAAAAATGTACTTAAAGAAATTGTTAAATAATTGATAAATAAAGTTGCATAATTAAAAGGAACGCTTAATATTTCTCGCCTAAAAATCAATTTGCATGAAAAACAACCAACGCTACTATATCACAAATACATAATTCTTGAAATTCTAAGGTTTCTTGTTTGCTTCTTACGTGCACCATTTCGTTATCTCCGGCTTTCCGTATTTGCTTATCGAACTTCACTTCCACCTCGGTTCATTTCTTCATCATAAAATCGAGTTAACGTTAAGTCGCGGAATTATGCGTTTCCTCGATAAAGATTTCTCGTTTCCACAGAATTATCTTTACTCAAAAACAGTCAATAGTTTTTATTGTAGTAATTTTTCAATGTTCTTTAACGCATTAAATCACACGATTAATTTAACGTAAAATCGTATAACGTAGATTTACATGAACGATCTATATCTTGTTCTGATCAGAAACATTTTATAAAAATTAAATTAACTAATATCTTGATATTATTATATTTTAAACGCTTAGAAACAAAAAAAAATCATTTTTAAAAATGTTTACGTTGATTGAAATTATTATTTGTCGAAGTTCAAATAAAATTTATCACTTCCACGATAAAGTGAGAATTCGAGTGACGATTTAAAGTGACGATTCGTTTTTCGAATCGCAAAATCGTATTAACGTTAAATTCGCGGAATTACGCGATAATTCATCGATAAAGATCCGTCGTTTCTACAGAATTATGTTTCTCCAATAGCAAACATCAATTATTTTATCGTAGACTTTTTCCAATATTCGTTAACGCATCAAACTACGTAAACAATTCAATGTAAAATCGCATAACGTAATCAATTTACACGAAAGATTTAATCGTTCATTTAAATAATAATCGACTAACTAGAAACATTTTATGAGAATTGTATTAATTTTTACTTTAAATGTATATATAAAAAATATTAAAGAAAATGTTTACCTTAAAAAAATGATTACGTATCAAGGATTTAATATCCCTTTAATAAAAATTATTAATATATTTAATTAATCCGTTAATTCATCATCTACTATTTTAACTAATTTCAACTCATATATATATATATATATATATATATATATATATATATATATATATATTGATTGTCATATATTGATTGTCATATAATTAAATTACGTTCTCAATCCAACGTTATTGTAATTACGTTAAATTACAACAGCAAAATCAATTAACATAGTTAAGTACTTTTCGAGAGAACACTAACCGATAAACTCGTATTAGAGTAGGGTTCCTAATAGGGAAACGAACGAGGTTGGACACGATGATCGACGATCGCTATGCGATTCCTAATTTCGTCTTCGGCCGAATGGCGGGTAGGTCGTAATTTCCGAGGACAACTGCGGTCGTGTGCTCGTTTATGAACTTGCGAAAGAGAGAGAGAGAGAGAGAGAGAGAGAGAGTGAGAGAGAGAGAGAGAGAGAGAGAGAGAGAGAGAGAGAGAGAAAGAGAGAGAGAGAGAGAGAGACGAGTCAGTAATTTTGTCCTATCGAGGGAATCATATATCGACGAAAGGGTGTCGCGTAGGTAGGTGGCCTTCATTCTAACGCCACGTGGATGTCCCTTGCGGCACGTGAATTTCGTCGACAAGAATACGTGCGTGCGCGCATTCTCACGAGCGGACGAACAAGCCAGTATTCACCTACGGCATGATGTTCGCTTTACAGATCATTAATTAATTTCGCTTATATATTCTCATTCAAAATTCACAAACCTATGTCGATCGTTTACCTTCGTCTACAATACAAATAAACTCTCAGTATCGCTTAGCCAACGTATTATTTAATTGTTTCATAATTCTAATCTTCCTCTAATGAGTTGTACAATTTTCCACTTTGATCTTGGACATAGAAATTACACAATCAGTAGAACCAAAATACGAACTGATCATATTCGTTATCAGATATACGCGTATGTATGTATATGTGTATTTATATGTATGTAAATATTCGAGACACGTAAATAATAATTATACAGAAATAATCTTATTACGATATGTACTCCGTGATGCACGATATTTGAAAATTGCCATGAGCAGTGTATATTTTTTTTATCAATACGAATAATATTAATAAAAGAAAACAAAATCTCTATAGGTTTTGATTGATACGTGTAAAACACGTTCTATTCTTTTGAGATACTATTTTCAACGAACAATTGCATTGGCTCGCACGTTCTTTGTTTTTCTTTTCTTTGTGCATTTATCGATCGGAATCGATTCATGTTTCCTATCGATTCCTGCACATATAACAGGGTCACCTTTAAAAAACCATTTTGATAAAATATACACTATATACTTATACACCTATGTGATGTTTATATGTCTGATATTTGATGCTCGTCTGCGCACGCGTGCACGCATTTTATCCAGGTAACTTCGCTATTAATTTTTTATGTATCTATATTCATATATCTTTTTACATATTTTATGTACCTATATAATAAAGCATTTTGAAAAATTGTTAAATTTAGTTTTATTAGTTTTTCCATCTATTTCCCTACAAACCTACATAAATTTATTGTACTCGTTTACAATAGGTTTTAATATTGATAGATATGTTTTATTTTTGCGATCTCATTTCTGTTAATATAACACCACAGAATTGTAATATTTTCAAAGAATATAGATACAATAATCGAGGCTCCTTCACATCCTTGTAAATTATTTTCCAGTCATAAACTTTTCAAATGCTCCTGTTATTCTGATTTAGTCACCAGATAGTTTATAGGTGTTTTATTAAAGATATCGATATAAAGAGATTATTCAAAAATAATAAAATAAATAAATAGTTATAAGAAAAAATATTACTCAAAACGATAACTGTACATATATGTGTACATTAATGTTTATTAATTTTTTGTAAAATAGAATTATTATCGACAAATTGCACTTTTAAATTAACGCAATTATTGAAATTGAATATATTTAACACATACCTAATATTTTATTTATCACATATTAATAATGTTCTTCGAACAATTTTATTATATTCGTGCGAATCGACTGCTATCGCTGGTCCGGTGCGAGACGTGCATCTAAAATCGCTCTCGTAAACAACAATACTAAACAATATTTATAGATAATTGGGCGATAACGCATTCGCAATTACCGTTTGTTAACCATGGCACTTAGATGGATATAGTATATATAATTTTCAAAAATTATAACTGAATACTGCAAGATTCTATCATTTAAATGTGTCTAAATATAAAAATATACAAAATAACTACTTCTAAATATTATGCTTATAATGATTTGTTGTTTAAAATTAAAAAAAAAAGAAGTTAAATGTTTGATAAAAAATTACAAGAAATATTAAAATTGAAAGAGTTTCATTCATTAAATATATTTTTTGGAAAACGAATATAATGAATTTACTGTAATATAAAATAATAATATTTTTACTGATTTGTTTAACATAATAAATTTACGTTGTATTTAATGATAATATGAAATGTAAAACATATTACTAAATTAAAAAATATTATGACAATGTAATAATAAAATGTTTAAGAGTAAAATTAAATAAAATTAAACATACTTGAACAAAAAAATTAGCAATTAACATTTAATATTTAAATTTAATATTATATAATAATGTTCTTTAGATACATAACAATTTTTAAGAGATCTGTTCAGTAAGTTAACTGTTTGAAAACCATAATTCTTATAGGTAAAACTATGTTTTAAACGATAATTGACGATTTTAAAATGACATAGGGCTACTTCACTAGTATTAAAATAAAAATTTCGATATGAGTTAGGACTACGTTATCAATATTCAGCTAAAGATATAGAAATGGCATAGAACTACGTTACCAGTCTAATATGTGTTAATAAAAGTAATTAATGTACAATAATTAATAATTTCCGTATTCGAATATTACGAATCGTTTTCATATAAAATAATTCAGATTGATGGTAACATCAGAATAAACAAATTTCTATAATCATTACCTATATAAAATATTTATTTAATGTTTGGAAAATTTCAATATGATTTTAAATTAGTTCCTTTAATTGATAAAGATAAAAAGATGCTTGGAAAATCGAGTACGAGAGAGAACCTTTTGAATAATATACATAACTCTTAAATATAAAGAGCGAAAGTAGTAACTTGGTCCAAAGTGAACTACCTGTCTAATCCAGCTCAAGGAACAACGGCACCCGTCTTATCTACTTTTATGAGAAGATCTCCTCTGAGAATGTCAACGATGTTATTCCTCTTAAATACTACGAAGAACAAATACGAATAATTCTTAACTGTAGGATAAGAAGAAAGAATTCAAAGAGCCGGAGGAACTGTTTGATTAAACAACAGTTTATCTTTTATACTCGACAATTTCAAAGGAATCAGAAATGCTTTCTTTGTATAAAAAATTTAACAAAGACCTGTTTTATTAATCACTTTCTTACATCTTGCAAATTTACATTGACATTTATCGATTCTAAAAATTCTCTTATCGAAATAATAAATAGATAGTAAAATAATAGAATTAATAATATGAAAATCTTATTTTATATGTCTGTAATTTCTCAAAAACTCTTATTATTCCCTTTCAATCTAGACAAATATTTTGTATAATTGCTCTTTACAATCCCATAAAAAGTCTAAAATAATTAACTTACGAAAACATTAACTATAAATCAGGTTAAAAGCCTTTAAATCAGTGAGAGAGAGAAAGAGAGAGAAAGAGAGACAAGAAAATTGTGAAGTCTGTTATCAGAAATGCATTGATTGAGTAATTTGTGATTATAATTTATATGTTCCATATTTCATCTTTCGTGTTCTGTATTTTGTGTATACAGATGAAACAATAATAGCGTATTTTATATAAATTCGGTGACCCAAGTTCCAAAAAAATTTTATTTCGGTTAATTCCAGTGACTTTCTATATTCCTATAAACAGACAGTATGTTAAACATATTTTGCATTTTCCCGAATAACGATGGACGATACATCCAGCCAACGGAAAATTGTTTACACTTCAAATCAATACATTACATATAATCTAAAGTAACGTGAATGATTCATATATAGTAATTAAAAAAAAAGAACTATAAAAATGTTTTTTTAAATCTTAGCTGTTCATTATGCTGAACGGGAAAAATATACTAATTATTATGATTGAATTACTATTTAAGTTACTGAATTATAATTACTAATTATTATAATTAAAAATCTTAATCTATGCGTATGTAGTTTCTCAAAATTTCTTGCTATTTTTGTTCAATCCAGATTTTAAATAATTTCGAAAATTTTATATCATTTTTCTTTACGATACAGCGAAAATTTTAGACTGTTGTACTTAAAGAAATATTGACTATAAAATATGCTATAAATTATTAAAAGATATATATATATATATATATATATATATATATATAAATAATAAAATAAATAAATGCTTATAAAAAAAAATATTATTCGAAACGATAACTGCACGCATGTATGTATACGTTTATTAATTTCTTGTAAAGTAAAATTATTATCGACAAATTGCTCTTTTAAATTAACGCGATTATTGAAATTGAATATATTTAACACCTGATTATATTAACATCTGATATTTTATTTATCAAATATTAATAATATTCTCCGAACAACTTTAATATGTCAAAAACAACATTACAGTATTTTTATTTCGTTAACTGCCAAATATAATAATATATATATATATATATATATATATATATATATATATATATATTATTATACACTTAATAGATATGATTAGTAATAAAAATGATTTCAAAAGACGATCCAAATGTAAGTTTTTTTTTATAAATGTCAATGTCGTCCATATTTTTTTTATATATTTATATTCATTCTTTTCTGCCGTATGTTAACATTACCGTGCATTTATTCGTGTATAATGATATCTGCTTGAAACGATCTCGAATTCTAAAATTTTCTAATTAGTGCGAAATTTACTTTCATTATTATAATTACGTGTTATCACAAATAGGGGAGATATTTTGGTGTGAAACATCCTGTATATCTGGCAAACAATCTTTTTCCCGTCAAAGTCCGAGATATTTTCTGCAAAGTACTTTTGCTTTTTACCTACACTTTTACTTTTATGATGCATCGAAAATATAAACAAAAGATGAATCTTCATACATCTGATTCGTAAGAGTTGGATTTCCAGGCAATAATTAAAAGTACGTTAACCATTTTACGAGCGGAAATAATTCTGATCGATACGAAAAGAAAATGTGAAAGAAAAGGCATAAGTTATGAACTAACAATTCATTTCATAATGAAAAAATAAAGTAAAATTAAAAAAAAAAAAAATATAAATATCTAATTTAAAATGTTACATTGTAAAGGATATAAAATGACATTATAAAGGAATAGATATAATAAATAATTTTTTTTAACTAAAAAGATGAATTCTAAATATTTTTTTATCTTTTCATTGAGTAAACGATATTTCTTTTTTTTATTGTTGTCAACAAAACCCAAAGAAAGTAATTACGTAAATCCATCAAAGCAGTCGAATTCTGTTTCTCTCTTTCGACTTCAAAATATCGTGCTTAGAAGATAATGTAGAATTCGTACTGGCTGAATCGTGGCTGGCAAGAATATCCCCTATAGTAGGAATAACGCCAAAGGTGGCAACCTTTCGTATTAGAGAAGTCCACAAACCCAGCTTGGAAGCCGCGGATATATTCCTGTGGTCGTTAGCCGCCCACAAAACCACGGACTGTAACTCAATTAATCCGGATTGATCCACCCGTATTCGCGAGCACTGTTATATGTATGATACACGTACGTAAATGTTGATATATGTATGAGTGTTCATTTATACGTATACGATGCATTACCTACGCACGGAGATGTGTTATCGATTAGAGGGGTGATGGTATCAGAGTATCAGAGAGAGAGAGAGAGAGAGAGAGAGAGAGAGAGAGAGAGAGAGGGAGAGAGAAATATAGGATGAATTTATCCCAAATGAAAGCGTATCTCCAATGTTGACGATTATATCGCGACGTGATAACGAAAGATGACTCTACGTGAGACGAGAAATATCGCTACTCTTCGGCTCTTTCGCCATTGATGGATTAGAAACTAAAATCCCATGGGATCGGCGTCGTCTCGACTGAAAGTCAGGTAAACCTAGACATGATCGTGTTGCAAAAGATATTGCCAAAGCTCCTTTCATTTTATAGCGATCCTTTTTTTTGAGAATGATATCAGCAAAGTAAGATATATTGTGATAAAATGTGATTTAATGTGATAGAAATTATAATAAAATGATTCGATAAATGAAGTGACTGCGCCGATAAATCTTGTAACGATTAATTTAATTTTGATTATAACGATTAATTTTAATAATAACGATTAACGTTAAATTAATTTTAATAATACGTAAAGCAATTAAACGATCTATTTTTTCCATACGTATATATATTCATTAAACTAGCATTCAGACGAAAATGGTTGCATTAAATTTTAACGAACACGCAAATAGGTATAATCGAAGTTTGATTCAATGCCATAACAACTAATCACGACAAAAGTTTCCTTCCAATTATACGAATGACTTTCCTTTCGGGAAATTTTACACGTTACGAAGCGTGTTATATGAGAGACATTCACCTATTTATATTATTTCGAAACTGGTCGCAACATTTGTTGGCAACATAAGCGAAATATTTATAATGCACGCATAAAGCTTTCGCTCGCAATTATAAATTTAATAAACGCTACCTGTGTGTGTCTCTAAATTTGGCAGAGCAATTTTATTGTAATTAAAGCTACTCTCTGATTTTCTTTCGAATCTAAATTACAAACGTAAATTTCATGGAAAAAAGGAATAACGTAAATCATAAATTACAGTAATGCGATAACGGTTTGTTAATAGATTGGAAAAGGCATTATCAATATCGATATTGTCAATCTTGACACATCTTTTAATTTATTATAACATGTGGATATGTTTTTATGTCGAGGGCTCATATATTTGTATTTTTTAAATTCTATTTGATTTTTTCGCTACAAAATTAATTATTAATTCATATCCGAAATATAAGTCATTACTTACAATTATTATAGTATATTATCAGAAAGTAGACATAATATCTATAGTAATATAATTATCATATTATATATTTATGTTATTTTAAGTTGTAAATATCATATAGTTGGTATATTACTATATATTAAATAGTATTAATATATTTAATATTATCTTATTAATATAGTATTAATACAGTATAGTATAGTTATAATATTACAAATTATGTTATATTTACCACATTAAATAATTTTGTCTTTTTTAATAATAATAAAAAATAGAATTATAAGTGTTAACTTTCCCGGTTATTTCCAAGTTATTTCTTGAATGAATTCAAGCACGATATTTTTCATTCTATCACGTCTATAATAATATACCTATGATAGTTCGATTTCATAGAGTTACAAGGTTGCTATAACGATAGATAGTCGCACCATAAAAATAGATTTTTTGGCTTCGGAGTTTCTTCCAACAAACGTTGGAGAGCGACGCGTGAGAGTGCGATCATACATCACAGAAATTGCCATGAAGGGAAACGATGATAACGGATCACGCATATGCGTCCAAAACGTATGTAGAAAGACACGGGTGACGTTACGCGAATCTATCGGTGCCGCAGGCATAGAAAAACGATATGCTCATCTCTATTCGTTACATCAGCATATTATCACAAGTACCAATGGATTGTAATGTATTTTTAGCAGGTGGATAAAAAAAAGTAGTTTCTTAATGCAATATTTAATATTATTCCTTTGAAAGGCTAATTTCGAATCGTGTACATCATTAAAAGTTTTTCTACTTTACTAACGAGAATGTAAAATGTTGAGAAAAATTTGCGTTAGTTATTTCTAACCATTTTACATTATTACGTTGTTCTTTCTTTTTTCTTTTTCTATATTTTTCCTTTTATATATATATATATATATATATATATATATATATATATATATATATATATATAATAAATATATTAACTTAAAACAGTATTGAAACTCATGAATCTATATAGAGTAATCTCGACATTATTTCTAACATAACGTAATATTCTATGGAAATATAGATTATTAGGGTAATGGTACATTTAAATAGTGATACATTCGCATAATGGAGGATTTAGTGTAATGAGCACGCTCGAAATTCTAACTCAGTTAATCCGTATTAATTGACTTTGCTTCTAAAATGTATCACACCGATGATGTAAGCAAATCACAAGTTAGGATGTACCGAATCGAGTTCCTACTGTAAGTAAGCCGTGTATGTACACTAACGATAAATAAAATATTTAATTAGTATCTTTATACTGATTAAATATGTAAGTATCCTTAATTAGTCACATTTATTATTTTATTTGAATGAAAATATAATAAAATATATCTGATTTTATCTTGTTGGTAGAATAAAATTTTTAGAAAATTAATTTATTACTTTGTAAATCACTTTTAATGTTTATTAAGATCCTGATGATAAAAAAAATATATCGAACATTTATTATAATTTATGGAACATTTGATGATAATATACAATTAAAATTTTTTTTTATTTTATCTATTTAATATATATTAGTAATACGCATAGAAGTTCAGAACCTCTACATTTATCCTATTCAAACGTGATTTTTTAAATCAAAATTACGAGAATTTATTTTTCAGATAAGTTATCGTACTATAGTAACAAAATTACATCGTATAAAAGAAGGAACAAAAAAAGATAACCTTCATATCTCAAGATAAATATAAGAATAATCTCGAAAAAAAATACCATGGAACATATTCCTGTCTATAAACAATAGAGATAAAAAGTTAAGTTAGATGATACAACCTGTGTATGAATTCTTTTATAAATTCTTACTAGACAAAACAAGAAATATTAGTTTTTAAGAAATTACAAGGTAAAGCAACTCGAAAAATATGAACGAAAGTTTTATGAACAAATTTCTGATTTTCGATTTTTAATATAGAAAAGCACAACTGCTTGCCGCACTTCTCTTTTCATTTAAACCTTCAGTTTACATATACTATGAAGTAACATTTAGTTTTTTAATACAATAGTTGTATGAATCGACTGAAAATTTTCGCATCAGTGAAAATTAATCGACGTAAACGATGTTGTTTTGCCATCTTCTCTTTCTCGCTCTGTCTCTTTCTCTCTCTCTCTCTCTCTCTCTCGCACACGCGCGCGCGTTCTTATACTTTCTTTCTCATATTTACTACAACCATATCGGTCCTTTTCATCTCCCTAAAACATTATCCAATCTCAAAGTTCGTCGGACAAGGTTTAGTCGCTTTTTTATGTTACAAACTCGTTATCGTCGAATTACCATTGAGTTACAACGGAATGGCTTTTGAAAGCACTGCGTGCTGAAGAGATGCTTACGAAAATGATAAAGAGAGAGAGAGAAAGAGAGAGAGAGAGAGACAGAGATAGAATGTGATCTTTTACGATGAAAGAAGGAAAGAATTTAACGTCGTGTTCCAACTTGTCTAGAGTCTATCCAATATCAAAAGAATAAAGGGACGATTTTGTGTAGAAAAATTTCTAACGAAAAACGAGTTGTAAAAAATAATGTTATATAATATCGTGATACGTTTATGTCATTTAAAAAATCTGCTAAACAAGAACGAAGAGAGAGAGAGAGAGAGAGAGAGAGAGAAGAAAAAAAAGAGTTGAAAAGAGAGCACTCGCATATCTTCTTTGAAGCAGCTTAAATCGATGATACTCGCAACGTTCTTATCGATCGATAAGGCACATATCGATTTCCTCCATGATGGTTATTGGATTACTATAGAAATCCCAATTTCCCTCCTGTTTCCCTAATAAGTGTTAAACGTGGATTATCCTGACTTATCGTTTTATACGATACGACTTCACGAACCATAGCCATTCACCAAACTTCACAGCTAGGAGAGGCTCTCGAAAATATCGAAGTCAAATCAAAATGAATATCGAAAAATTACATAAAACTGATAAAAAACTCAAGTAAAACTCGATAGGAATGTTCGTTCGCATTAATAATAACGCAAATTTCTCGTTTATATTTATTTCCGTTGTTAAATTCAAAAAGTAGAATTTTTTTTATTTTATCCTTCAGTCCGACTCCAATTATAAGATACGTAACAACGCTCGTCCGATTATTCCGATGATATTATATATCCAATTATTTCGATATTATCTATTATCGTTAGATATTTCTAGGGTAATTAGAAAACATAATAACTTATCGTTCATGCTATATTCAATTTTACGAGCATCTTATTAATCTATCCGATCTATTCGATCGATCTTATTTACACGAGAACCCCTTGCTTATTCCGTCGAATCGATTATAGATTTCGATGTCAATGACCTATGTCGCACGAAGCGTAGATCTATCTTCGATGGTGATGACATTCGATGCCAGAATTCGACCTAATAAATTAGAGCTTTACCTCAGCGACTACGCGAATTACAGAATTAATTGTTACGGTTTATAACGATAGCGGCAATTTATCGTTTAAACTCGAACGAGCATGCTCTGACGATGTTAGCTTATCGACCGAGCTAAATCGTTTCACCGTGTAACTTCATTTTTTTTCTTCTCTTTTCTTTTCTTTTCTTTTCTTTTCCTCTCTTTTTCATTCCTTTTTCTATTTTTTCTTTTTTTTTTTTCTTTTTTATATTCACGATCTTCTGATCTATGTATATAGAGATTAAGTTAACCGTAACGAACCTTCGATTAAAAACTAATATACATTTCGCATGCATTTTTATTGAGTTATATTGAAAGATTATACAAAATAAACTAATTAACATGTTTTCTTCTTCTCTTTTTTTTGTCCTTCCAATAAACGTAAAATTCAATCTGCATAAAATGTATAAATTATGACGTTTAGTAATTACAAGGAAATTTAAATGATAACATCTTCGACGAAACTATTCAAGGAAAGCAAACTGTTTTCCGTGTACTGGTATGTCAACAGAATATCTACAAGTAACTCGAGTATGCGTATCATATTGTAGGCATGTATGTGCGGTTATATACAAACGCGTCAACAAGATCGAGAATGCAGTGAAACTTAAGTGGTACTTAAATCTTCGAAACCGTAACATTACGAAGGTAAGACACACATACGATCTAAGTATAGAGTAGTGTATCTGTGTGTACGGAAACGCGTTACTTTTCGTTCCGCGTATCTTCGATACGAGTACCTTCCATTTGGAAGGTAGGAAAAATTTATAGATCAAAATCACGAAAGCAGAATTTTTCTCTTTTAACGAAAATTTATATGCTTCTCTTTTTCGATAAAAGAATTATGATGAGTATTACAACTTAAATAAAATTATATTTAATAGGATTGAATAAACGATTATATAATTATCTTAAATGGAATTAATCTTAATAAAATTAAATGATCAATTATATAATTGGCTTAAATAAAATTAGAATTAATAGAATTCGATAGAATTTAATGACCGCAGATCAAAATTATAAAAATTAAATAACATTTTAATATAATAAAAATCGTATGAATATATTATAGATTTTCGATAGACATACATGCATATATGTATAACAAATACATTTACCCAGCTTCCAAGACTTTAAACGAACTATAATTGAAATATGTATGTACATGCTCTAACAAAGTTATAATTGTGAGTTATTTTTGGAAATAGATTAGTTTCATTAGAATCTTAAATCCTCGTTTGATGTGGCAAATACATAGACAGTTCTAATAATATATCATATATTAAGTGAAAATGGAGAGACCAAATATAATAATTAAATTTACAATTTATCGAGTATATTTTTTATATGTATTTTTTTTTATCGACAGTTAAATACCTCCGTTATTTATGACATAAGATAATTTTTTTTCAAGGTCATTTGTTTAAAGAAATTTCGAGGTAATCACTTTTTTCAAATAGAATCATGTTTTTTAATGCATTAGTCGAAGCGACTCCACATTCTCTATCATAAAGTATTAACCCATGAATGTGTTGAAAAATTTTTAATTTAGTAGATATTTTAATTTAGTAGATATTTTAATTTAAATATTATTAAGAAATTCACTCTCTTACTAATATTACTTACTTTCTACATTTTAATAAATGTTTATATAATCTTAAAAATATTGAAATTGTAAATAAAAATTTTGTTGTATAAATGGGTTTTTTGTATAAATGAGTTTTTCATATAAATGAATTAATACATTTTTATACAGAATTAAGATCGACTAATGTGATAAAAAATATACGATTCTATTTAACAAAAACCAAAGAAATAATGATTATCTCGAAATCTCTTTAAAAATAATGACCTTAAAAAAAGAAAATTCTTATCCTTACGTGTTTCCTTTCAAATAGCGTAATTTTTTCTCAAAGATTTTTTCGATAAAATCATAAATAACAGAGATATTTAGATATCTCAAATTAGATGTCCGATCATTTATATAATAAAAAGAATTTCTCTAATAGTGCTTTACTTCTACATAAATATAAACGAATGTAACAAATGATTTATATAGAATACGAACGGATAAATTTAATCTGTTGATAGTCCGAACGTAAATAGAACGTAAGCGTTCTTCTAATTAACGATGATTTATCGAGAATCGGTATTTCCTTCATC